>NW_008330120.1:785658-792407 GCF_000622305.1 Nannospalax galili
CCCCGGGTGGAGCTGGCGGGGCGGGACCCGAGCCGAGGGCGGCGCTGCCCCGCGAGGCTCGGCCTCTTCGCCAGGCGGGCGGGGTGCAGAGGGGCGCTGCGGTGACCTTGACCTGCTGGAACGCCGTCCCGGGCTGCAGATGCCCGGCCGGGGCTGGCGGTGGGGACCTCGGCGCTGCGCCCGGACGCCCCGGAGTCGCTGGAGTCGGCGGGTCAGGAGCTGCAACTAATTACGCAGAAACGAGGCCGCGGGGTCAGAGCAGCTGTGCGGGTCTGGGCGGTCGCTTGACCTCTCGGAGTCCTGCGTAAAATGGGATTTGGGGAGATGAAACGCGACGTGGAGATGCTGCTTCCTGGCGGAGCCCCTTTGACTGCCTCCTTCAGATGCAGGGGCCGTGCTTGCTCTTCCGTCAAACCCATATTCGTTTTCGTTATGAAATAAAACAGTTTTTCCTAAGTATTGTGCAGGGACCCCCTCGTCACCACGGGCCAGCTTCGAAGCAGACTGGCAGCCCCTCCCCACCCCCGCCTCAAAGCCGAGTGTCCTGTGCCCACAGCCCTGGGGTTGGAGTCCTCAGGGGTCCCAGTGGCCTCTGCGGAGTTAGGGGTTTGAAATCCAGTCCTACCTGAGGTGCGTCCTGGGCCCTCCTAGGCCCCAGGCAGCCAGGTTACCCCCAGAGGCCCAGGCAGCCCTCATTCTGAACTCAGGGGGTACACACAGGCCTTCACAGCCCACATCCGCAGCACTGTCCTGTCACAGAGCTCAGGCAGGGCAGCCCTATGGCTCACCCCCAGCAAGGCAGGAGCAGGTGCTCACAGCTTGCCAAGACCTCACAGCTGCTGCCTGTCGGGCTAGGACTCAAGTAGGGACAGGTGTGCCACTCACCTGCACCTTTGGGGTAGCCTGGGCCCAGTCTGCTGAGCCCTGCGAGTCTTGGTCCTCAGAACTTTCGACTGTGTAACAACCTATAGCTGCCACCACATAGTGGTGAGCTAAACAGCTAATCATTGGATCTTCATAGGGTGGAGGGTGGACTGTTGACCTGCCTCCTGGACAGATGTGGAAACAACTGAGCAGGCTCTGTCACCCGGCTGCTCTATCCCTTCTGTTTCTTCCTGTCTCCTTCCATCACCTCTGTGATGAGGCCTCCAGCAGTCAGAAGTCAAACCTGGCGGAGGTCAGTGTTTGTAACCAGGCCTCCCCCTTCACCAGCACAGTGGTGGACTTGGTGAAGACTCCCCATCCTCAAGACCTGCTCACACTGCTCCCCCCGGCCACCTTCCCTTCAGCAACCCGCTTTTCTCCCTGGAGGGCATGCTTCCCCTTCCCAAGCCCCATGCATGCACAGTACAGCCATGTGCCCGGCCCCTACTGCTTTAAGAGGACAGGTTTTGAACTTTGGGCTTTGGCCACTCAAAGGTCATTTGTTGTGCAATACCCCCCCTCACTTTCGCTGGTAGCCATGATTCTGGTTCCATCTCCACCTGGGACGCCCCTCCCCACTATTATGGTTTGGATGTGAAATGTCCCCCACAGGCTCACGTGTTGGGCACTTGGTCCCCCAACTGGTAGGATTACTTGGGGGAGGCTGTGGGACTTTGGGGAGGTGTGTCTCTGACAGTGCCCGGTCTTGAGGGTTGTAGTGCTGCCCTACTTCCTGTCTCATCTCTGTTTTTGAGGCTGAGGAGATGTGGGCAAGGGGCTTTACACGCCTGCTTGTAGCAGACAGCCCTCACCATGTCTTATCCTCCATGAAGGACTGTGCCCTCAAAGAGTAGACCAAAATAAACCCCCCTTCCTTAAACCGCTTCTTGTCAGGTAGCTGGTAACTAATACACCCAGTCTGGTAGAAGCAAAGCTATGCCTCAGTTCTGGGATCGCACGCATAACCCAGTCTGACCAATCAGCATTGACCATCCACCTGCCTTCAGAGATTGGTGCAGGAGAGACGGTTCGTGGTGGCATTGCTGGATTGAGAGAAGAACCTTTGTATCCACTGTGGGGTTGGGGAGAGGAATGGGATCCAGACGTCTAGAAGCTTTCTCATGCCTCAGAGTGAGAACAACATGGAATTGGAAGGAGCCTAGGAAGGGAGGTGTTCTTGGATGGCTGGCACCTGTCTGCCTGAGCACCCGGTTCCAGCTGTGCCTGAAGGCAGACCTTCAGAAGACTGGACTATTCCATCTAACCCTCGCTGGCATTTCTCAGACTGACTTTCACTCTCTCTCTCTCCCCCAGAGGCCAGTGCTTGCACTGACATTGGTCAATTTGTTCCGGGACCTACAAAAATGGGGCTAGATGGTTCAGCAGTGAAGAGCACATCCTGGTCTTCCAGAAGGCCCGAGTTTGATTCCCAGCACCCACACCAGGCGACTCACAGCAGCCTGTAACTCCAGCACCACAGCCTATGCCCAACCTCCCCACACACCCAATTTAAAAATATAATAAAAAAAAATGGGGCTAGCATGACAGGTCTGCATGGCCTTCCATGTCATTACTGGCAAGGGAAAGGGAGGCCAGCAGATGCCACCTCCTTGTTGCCATGGCTTGGGGCCAAGGTCCCTGTACCCTTCTGGTCCCTGCAGGGTCTCTCAGGACAGTCTGGAAGGGAAGGAAATCAGTAATAACTCATGTTTGTTGGATGCTTCCACAGGCTGGCCCTGTGCTAACTATATCCAGTCATCTGTCATTCCAGTCAGAAGGGATTATTAATCATTCCTTCATAAACAAGGAAGCAAAGCTCACAGAGGTCACTCCAGCCCTGCAGTCTACGCACAAGCCAAATTCAGACCCGCCTCACTGTCCACAGGCATATGCCCCAGCCACAGAGCTGTTAGTTCCATATAGTTCTAGGGAGAGGAGAGGATGTCCAGGCCCAGCCCTGTAAGGAGCCCCAGCCATTCCCTGGGCCTGGCAAAACCTTTGGGACCCAGTCCTGTATCTCTCACTACAATGATACAGGCAGACTTTGACTGGAGCAGGCTGGCACTGAGCCCCCAGACACACCTGGTACAGACTGAACAGATGCCCAGAACCAGCTGGTCCAGAGTGACAGGGTGGCCCAAACCTTGCCTATGCATGGCTCTAGGTCATGGGCACAGAGGGGACAGCAGCGGATCAGCTCGTGCATCCTGGGCTGTGGGGCTCCACATCTGGGATGCAGCAAGGACTGCATGGGGGCGGGACTGCTGGCAGCATCACTGGCCCAGCTGTCAGTGGGAGCCCGCTCAGCTCAGTGACTCTTACTCCAATGGAATGAAGTCCAGTCTGCCTGGGTCTGAAACAGTTCTTCAAACTCCTGTGTTCGGAAAGTAGAGGAGGAGGGCTCAGGTGGACACAGAACTCTAGAGCCCCTAAACCAGACATCAAGAGCCCCTCTCTTCCTTACAGCTCCAGGAAAAACCTCGCCCTGTCTCCTGGGAACTCACACCAGAGCTCCCTGGTGTTAACACACAGAAGTGGGGAAGCGGACAGACAGGGCTGGTGATGCGAGAAGAGAGGCAGGTGGGGAATATCGGACCATGTGCACCTCAAGCCCCCTTAGAGTGGGGGATGGAGCTCCCACAGACAAACCCAGGGAAGAGAGCAGAGACCTGACCTCAGCCACCACGCTGAGCTGCAGGCCGGCTCCTCCTGCCAGCCAGGTGTCAGAGCAGAATTCACACAAGCCCCACTCCCAAGGTCTCCCTTAGTAGTTTTTTAAAATATTTTATTTATTACTTTTATTTTACGTGCGTGTGTTCATTACCCACATGTGCGTAGGTGCACCCACGTTGTGAAAAGCCTGTGAAGGACAGAAAAGGGCGTTGGATCCCCTGGAACTGGAGTTATAGATGGTTGTTAGCCACCATGTGGGTACTGGGATATGAAGCAGGTCCTCTGTAAGAACAGCCAGTGCTCTTAACAGCTGAGCCATCTCTCCAGCCCTCCCTTAGTAGCTTTTCATAAGGACATTTCATCTTCATTTGTGCCAGAGCCCTAGCAGGTTGTGGGCAGGACATGGAAGGTACCTCAGCACTGTGTGCGTGCGTACACATACAGCCCCTCCAAGCACGTTGTCACTGAGTGAGGAGTTCCTTCAGCTTCCTCCTATCCCACAGGATCAGCTGGGATAACTTCCAGAGGTTTACCTGGAGGTTTAGTGTAGACACTGGAGTGGCCTTCTGTAAGGCTAAAAACCCCAATGATGGTCTTGTACATTAGGGAGAGATCAGGCTCGGTTCATGGGAATATCTACACCAGTATCTATGAAGGTGTATATACATCTTGGTTCAGGTACTCACAGATCTCTTTCTTTCAGTGTTATTGGCAAGTGGCCTCCGAATTCAGCAGGGTCACTGGGCTGTCTTGAGGATTAGTAACAATGTGCTGTGATTGACTGTTCATGTCTGACAGAAACAGGACCAGGCAAGACATCCCTCATACACACCAGCCCCTCTGCTATCTGGGAGGTGGTTAGGATGTGACTTTAGGAGATGAAACACTAAAAGGTCAAGGAAGGGGTCAAGGCTGAAGATGCCTGAGGTGGGGACTGTGTGTGCTCACCACTAAGAAGCACCAGCACGAGGGGAAAACAGCACATTAGAAGCTGCTGCCATTTAACATAGTGAATGAGAGGAGTCAGGACAGTGCAGAATAGACTATTCCAAACTGAGACAGATTGAAAGAGCATCAGAAATCACAGAAGGGCTGGGGAGATGGCCCAGCAGTTAAAACTCTTGCCAGGCGGAAGGACCAAAGTTTGGATCTGCAGAACCCATGTAAGTGCCCTGTGGGCATGATGGTTCACCTGCAATTCCAGCCTCAGGAGGCAGAGACAAGGGATCCTCGGAGCAAGCTGGCTGGTGAGACTAGCTGGCTGGAAGAGTTCTGGGTTTGAGTGAGGGACCCTGCCTCAGTGAATACAGTGGAAGAGTGGCCAAGGAAGAGCCTGGCATCAACCTTGGGCCATCACATGCACACACACATGATTACACATATGTACATTCACACATACCGTGTATACATACACATTAAAGAGAATTACAAAGGCAACCGACAAAGTGTAGAGTAGCAGAAGGTGCCAGTGTAACGGCCATGCGCCACAGAGCGTGGGACCCCAGTTGGGGGACAGGAGCCAGAAGCCTCATCTAAAAGGGGAACCAAATGGCCCTGATGAAGAGAGACAGGCAGTCTCACCTCAGGACAAGCCTGTGGTCCTCACAACCCTGGAACCCACACAAGGGTTTTAGTGAGCCAAGACTCCTCCCCCAGCATGACAGGTCAGCAGTGGAAAGTTGCTCCATATTTCAGAGGGCTGTGGCTGTGTGCCATCTTGAGAAGGAATTGATTGCTTAAGACTGAGTGACTCTAGGGCCTGAAAATAAATGACAATCATAAGTCATGGAGCCTGGAATCAACCTGCCAGGGCCCCAGGCTGAAGGCAGATGCAGGAGGAAGCCAAGGCGGGCAGGAAGGCTGGATGTAGGTGTGCTGAGTGGTTCAAGTAGCAACAGGCTCAGCTCCAGCAGTACAGGATGCAGGGCACAGCAGGTGGTAAGCCCTCCCACGGGGACTAGGAGCTGAGCCCGTCACATGAGGATGACATCCAAGCACAAGAGACAGACCACAAATAGACAAGACCACTAAATACTAAGGGATGAAGAAATAACATTGAGAACTTAAGAGAAAAATGCCATCCCCAAATGAAAATAACATCAGACCTCTCAGCAAAACCCCTAATGTAACTGTAGACTAATGTAACTGTAAACCAAGATTACATCTTTATAATTGACGATAGATAATTAAGGCGCTTAAAGGCCAGCACCAACAAAAGCAGTTCTTGACCACCGACCAGCATTGCAGAACATGCTTAGTGAAACTTACATTGGCGGGCAAGATAGCTTAGTGGGCAAAGATGCTTATCACAAAGCCTGGTGACCTGGGTTTGAGCCCCAGAGCCCACACGGTGATGACCACCTCCTACAAGTTGTTGTCTGACCTCCACATATGTGCCACGGCATGCACACACACAATTAATAGATTAATTAAAATGTTAAAAACCAGAATCTTACACATGGAGGAGGAAAACAGTCTCACAGGAGCATAGAAAAGAATAAATCTCATGAGAGGAATAGACCACTAAATACTAGGGAAAATTAGGTAAGATCAAATATGTCAACTCAGGAAACTGGCAAACCCATAATACAAAGTAGAGAGAAAGAAAGAGCAAAGAATAGTCAAATCAATCAATCGATCAATCAATCAATCAATCAATCAATCAATCAATCAATCAAGAAAATAGTCAGCACAACTGCAGGAATCAGCAAGCTCCTCTCAATAATAACCCTAACTGTGAATGGGCTTAATTCTCTCATTGAAGACATAGACTATGTAATTGGATTAAACACAACATCCATCTACTTACTGTCTACAGGAAGTGCACACCACAGGTGAAGGTGCACGGATACTGGAAATAAAAGGGTGGTGTCAATACACCAGGAAATTGGAAAACTAGAATGAGCTGGGTTGTCCATAGTTAGAGCCGGCAAAGTTACATCTGATCAAGACACAAAGACAATCACTGCAGGTGTGGGTACGATACAGGAGGAGGACAGAACGATTGTAACTACAGCACTGAACATGGGGGCACTGATTTCATAAATAAACATAACTGGACATAAACTGGGATAGGTTCAGGTATGATCACAGCGGGTGGCTTCCGTACCACACTCTAGTCAGTAGATGGATCACGCAGGCGATGAAGAAGA
>NW_008330120.1:793394-795894 GCF_000622305.1 Nannospalax galili
GGGAGGGAGGGAGGGAGGGAGGGCAAGAAGCAGAATTTTCAATCAAATACTTGCAAACCAAATTCAACACCACATTGATGGCCATGCATCATAATCAAATTGGTTTCATTCCAGGGATGTAGGAATGATTTGGTGTATGAAAATCAATTAAATATAATACTACGCATAAAGAGATTTAGGGCAGAAATCACATGTCCACCTAGATAGATGCACAAAGGTCTTTAAAAAGTTCAATATGTTAAAAGTCCTGAAGAGGGGCTGGAGAGATGGCTCAGCAGTTAAGAGCTCCTACAGTTCTTGCAGGGGACCCAAATTCAGGTCCCAGAACTCAAGCAGAGCAGTCCACAACTGCCTGTAACTTCAGCTCTGTGATATCTAACACCCTCTCTTGGACTCTCTAGGCCCATGTGTGGACATACTCACACACACACACACACACACACACACACACAATTTTAAAAACTTTATTTATTTATTTATTTTAGGTGTATGAGTGTTCTGCCTGCATGTATGTAAGTGCACCTGTGTCATGCAATGCTCGAGAAGGTCAGAAGAGGATGTTGATCCCCTGGAACTGGAGTTACTGGAGTTATGGATGGTTGTGAGCTGCCATGTGGGTGCTAGGATTAGACCCCAAGTCTTCTTCAAGAGCAGTCAGTGCTCTTAACTGCTGAGCTGTTTCTCTAGCCCCCATACAATTTTAATTAAAAAATAAAAATAGGTGTGGTGGCACATATCTTTAATCCCAGCACTTGGGAGCAGAGGCAGGCAAATCTCTGCTAGATCAAGGCCAACCTGATCTACATATCGAGTTCCATACCAGCTGGGCCTACAAGGAGACCCTGTCTCAACCCTTCCCCGAAATATAAATAAATCTTTGAAAAGTCTTGAAGAAACTAGGATGAGAAAGAATATGTCTCAATGTAATAAAGGCATTTACAACAAACATACAGCCAATACTGTATGAAAAGAGGGACCACCGAAGGCATTTCCCCTAAAATCGGCAATGAGACATGGTGTCTGCTGTCCGTTCTTACTCAGTATAACACCTAAGGTCAGCGAGAGCGCTCGGGCAGAGGAAGAGATAAAAAGGACAGAGGAGGAAAGCGAGACGTCGAAGGTCCCCACTTGCAGGGGTGTGATTCTGTATAAAGGACGCTAAGACTCTACCAGAAAATGCTTAGGTCTGGACAACACTTTCAGCAAAATGGCAGGACACAAAAAATCAATACACAGAAATCAGTCACTTCTCTCTATCAGAAAGATAGACTATTGGAGAATTAAATCAGGGAAAACTCTCTTTCATAATAAACCTAACCAAGGATGAGAAAGATCATTCTAAGGAAAACTTTGGTCACTGAAGAACGACTCTAGAAGATGGAGGGACCTTTATATTCATAAATATGCAGGTTCAATACCATGAAAATACCAGTATCACCAAAAGCAACCTATGGATTCAATGTTATTCCATCAAAATTCCAATGACAGTCTTCACAGAGCTAGACAAAAATTTCTTAAAATTCAGGGGCTGGAGAGATGGCTCAGTGGTTAAGAGCACTGGCTGCTCTTACAGAAGACCTGGATTCTATTCTCAGCATACACATGGCAGCTAACAACGGTCTGTAACTCCAGTTCCAGAGGAATCTGACATCTTCTTCTGACCTCCACAGACATTGCACGACAGGGGTGCACTTACACACATGCAAGCATAACACTCATACACATAAAATAAAAATAAAAATCCATATGAAGCCTCAAAAGATACCAAATGGCCAAAGTACGTTTGAACAGAAGGAGCAGTGCTGGGGCACCACAATTCCTGATCTCAGATCATGCTCGAGGGTGGTTAAACCGGAAGAGTATAGATGTGGAGAGAGACATGGAGACCGCGGACGTTCTATTAGAAGACCCGAATATCCAGCATGTGCTGTGGCTCCCCTCCTTTGCCCCTATCTGATGGTACAGTTCGGGGAGCCTGTGGAGCCTTTAGCAGGTGCAGTCTGGCTAGAGAGAGTGGATCTCCGGGGTGGACACTGAGGCTTGGAGCTGGGGCCTGATTCCTGTTCTGTCTTTGCTTTCTGATCTGCTCAAGTATGAACAAGCCGCCTCTCGGTCCTGCCCCGACGCCATCCATCTTAGAGTCAGAATCATAAACCTCCGTCCCATGAGTTGCTTCTGTCAGGTTTCTGTTGCAGTGAGAAGAAAGGTAACTGACAACATTCCAGAACAGCCACCAGGCATTGGCAAAGGTGCCAAACACATACACGGGAGCAGAGACATTAAAGTGGGGGGTAGGGATGAGGGGGAGTGTAGAGAGAGGACCGGGAAGAGGTATACACACAGGGGTCCAACAGGCCATTGGAGGGGGCACAGCTATCATGTTTTATCTGAAGTGCAGACTCTAGATTCACTTCCTGATGTGAAGGGAAAGGGTGAACCTGAGCCATGGGCTGTGATACCCACGTTTAAAAAGGTCATAATGAACCCATTATTTTAAAAC
>NW_008330120.1:797359-802984 GCF_000622305.1 Nannospalax galili
ACACACACTTGAAAAACAAAAGAAAGCCAGCCGTCATGGTTCACTTGCTTCCAGACTTTTGCATTATAAAACCCATGTGGCATTCTTGCAACACATCAAATTCCCCCTCCCTGCCTCCCAGGGACCCCAGCAAGAGGATAGCACCATACTGTGGCAGTCCCTGGGGGCGTTTGGGGGCTCTGGGCAATGAGAAGCCGGAAGGAGGGCTCCTGGAGACGCTGCCCTTTGATACTGATCTTGCTATTTTCATCTCTCCTCAGCTTGTCTCTCTGGGTCATCAGAAACCCTAATGTGAGTGAAATCTGTGAATCATTCTGAACTGCCTCCTCTGTGGGCCAAAGGGCAAACATCCGGACAGTCACTGGTGTGTCCGTGGCACCCACGTGGGGCCAAGGTCTCCCAGGGGCCCAGAAGGCAGGTTTCCAGGTCAGATGGCTGAAAGTGAGCTTTCCGGCTCTCAGAAGCTCTCTGTCCCTGTGGTGACTCAGGAGTCGGTCTCACTTTCCTCTTGGGACCCCTGGAGTTGGTGTGGAGGGTCAGCTCTACCCGCAGCACCCACCAGTGGCCTGGACAGGGTGCAGCTGAGATGAACCGCTGTGCCCCCGTGGGGTGGGGGCCACAGTGAGATGCAGACCTGACCTGCGAGCTCTAAAACTCACTCAGCTTTGTTTTCTACTCACAGTGGCTGTCTTTCCACACGCAGTCATGTTTCTCCTAGATCTTTCCATAAAATCATTGCCTGGGAAGATGTGCTGGCGCCCAGTGGCCATCAGAAGCACAGAGCCCCCAGGCAGGACTCCTTCGGCCTCCTTCAGGCCCAGTCGCACTCCCTCACCTCTTGCCTCTCAATTCTGTCTTCGGGTTCACTGCTGTATTTTGGGTTAGCATGGTCAGGAAGTACAGTTGCCTAACAAAACAACCTGTCAAATTCTCAAGGTCACCTATGACCCACAATTCTATAGGTACCCGCTCAAGACAACTGGCACCATGTGTCCCCAGGAAAACGTGTGCGTGGCTGTTCCCAGCACTACTTACCCGAGAGATGAAAACAGACCTCAGCATTCAACCGCTCAGTGTTGACTGACAAAGAAAACGGAACATCTGGGCACTGGAATATTATGTGACAAAGAAAAGCAATGTAGTATCGACACAGGTGGCAATGTAGAGGGACCTTCGACATCCTGCTACACAATTCTATTCTCATGAAGTGTTTACACAGAATCAGAACAACGCCTACCTACTGAAGAAAGCTGCTGAGGAGAGCATGGCTGATCCTGCGGGGTGGGGGGGTGGGGGAGTGATCCTCCCACGCAGGACCTACAGGACCAAAAGAGGCCACGTGGAGGGCAGGGGTCCGTGGGAGCTACCAGGAAAGGGCCTAATACCTGCCCCGCCCATACCCAGAACCCAGAAACACTGACTGAGGCCGCAGAGACCCACTGCTCCCACTGCCCCCTTAGCGTGGACCATGTGGAACCTGCCAGAGCCAGGGGACCTGAGGATTCCGCTTTCCACTCAGCACAGCTGTGTGGGAACTCCCTCCAGGAGAATTCTTTTTATCTCATAGTTTCCGTTATTTAATGTCGGTTCTTGCATACGTGTTTCATGAGAGTTTTTGTTTGTATATTGCTCCCTTGGGTGTTAGGACTGCTGTTCCTGCCCCTCCACCCAGGTCCCTGTGAAGCTTCCTTCCTGTACTCTGCAGCCACATCTCGAGCATCCCCTCTGAGTTGTCTTCCCTCTCTCACGGTGGACCTTCACAGTACTTCAACTCCCCCTCCTAGCGACCTTACCCACCTTGATTTTTTTCTTTTCAAACTAATACTTAATCCTTATGCTAACCCACACTTCTTCCCTCTCACCGGCACTCTCAGTAGCTAAAACCTGAGTGCCCTCCACACCATCCCTTCTTGCTCAATTCTCCAGCAGGTGCTGAAGTCTAAGGGCCACTGTTGCTAATGGGCCAGTAGGACATGTGTGCAATGGTGAGATCCAGCAGCCCTGGTTGCTCTCCCAGTTAATCTTCCACTCAGGGAGGAATACAGAGCTTATACCAGGCAGCAGGAGCTCCTGGACTGAGGAACTGTTTTCTTCCTTCACACTCAACTCTGTCACAATCAAGTCCCACTTGAACATTGCAAATACTTTAACTGAAAGAGTATAGCAGATAAGAAGAAACGAAGCAATGACATAGGACTAGATGTGAAAATTCTAACATGGTAACATAAGACATAAGGGGCGTGGTGGCTCACACCTTTAATCCCAGCACTCAGGAGGTAGAGGTTGTTTTCTTCCTTCACACTCAACTCTGTCACATTCAAGTCCCACTTGAACATTGCAAATACTTTAACAGAAAGAGTATAGCAGATAAGAAGAAACGAAGCAATGACATAGGACTAGATGTGAAAATTCTAACATGGTAACATAAGACATAAGGGGCGTGGTGGCTCACACCTTTAATCCCAGCACTCAGGAGGTAGAGGCAGGTGGATCTCTGTGAGATGGAGGCCAGCTTGGTCTACACAGTGAGTTCTAGACTAGTTGTGGCTATAGGAGACCCTGTCTCAAAAAAAAAAAGACAACATAATTCCTCCAAAAATTCTTAATCTTGTAGCAATGACATCAGGTGAGAGTTAGATAAAACCCTAGACAGAGAACTCAAAATATTGATAAGTATTTTCAAAGACACAAACAAGCAGCTGACTAAGATAAGGGAGGAAATGGAGGAGATGGAAGTAACAGGGAAAACCCCCATTTTGTCCTGGACTGGTCCTGACTCGGGCTGTGTCTGCTGTGGCATTCTTTCCAGCCACCAGTCTCCCCAGGAACACATTCAGGGCTCTTCAGGACCCTGACTATGGCCTAGGCATATAACCAAACCAACCGCTAAAGTCTAACCAAACTCATGACTGTAGCAAGGTCTCTCTGACCTCCATCTGGTCCAAAGTGTTATTTTGAACTTTGCCTTTATGAACTCTGTACCTCTGAACTTCCACGCTGAGAGAATTCCAAAGACATTAGCCACTCTTAGTCATGCACTAATCAGTAAAGGACTTCTTTCCTTTTTACTTGGCTAATGTGTGTGGCCATGATCTATAATTATCTGAAAGAGGAATTCAGCAAAGAGAAATATTGAAGAATTGATCTGAAAAGCTCAAAAAAAATTTAAGTCAAATAAAAACATCTGTGGAAAGTCTTAGCAGTAGAATGGATGGAGAAGACAGATTACTCAAGCCTGGACAGTGAAGGAACTGTAACAATCCAACAAGGACCAAAAAATAATGAGGAGGGGCCAGTGAGAATCCCACGATCTATGGGGCACTCTGAAAAGACCAAGTCTATTGAAAATGGACATGAAGAAGAAGGTCTTCCCAAAGGCATAGAAAACATTTTCAAAATAATCATGACAGTAAACGTCCCTGAGTTAGGAAAAGAGATGCCAATCCGGGTACCAGAGGCATTTAGGACACAAAGACAGACAAGATCAGGAAAGAACTTGCTTGTCATATGATGATTAAAACAGGAAATATATAGGAGGAGGAGGAGAGAGAGAGAGAGAGAGAGAGAGAGAGAGAGAGAGAGAGCACAAATAACATACAAAAACAGGCCCATCAAAATAATGGCAGATCTGCCAACTGAAACTTCAAAAGCCAGGAAGGCCTGGACACATGTACTTCTGAATGGAAACAATTTCCAGCTCAGAATACTATACCCAGCAAAGCTATCCATCAGAATTGAGGGAAAAAGAAAAACTTTTCATGATAAAAATAGACTAAAGGAATTCATGTCAACTAAGCCGGGTGTACAGAAGATACTTGAAGAAATCTTTCAGGCTGAAGAGACTAACAAATTACCCATGAGGCCACAGGAAGTAATAAAGCATGCTAGAAAAGCAGGTAAGCATGAGATGAAGACCAAACAACTTCAAAATCAACACAATGACAGGAATTAGTAAGCGCCCTTTAGTGATAACTCTGAATACTAACGGTATCAATCCCCCAATCGAAATGCTCAGACTAGCAGATTGAATTGAAAATTAAGAAACATCCACTTTCTGCATCTAAGAAACACATTTCACCACAAAAGACAGACATTATCTCAGGGTGAAAGGATGGAAAAAGGTCTTCTAAGCAAATGTGCCCAGGAAACAAGAGGTGTTGCTCTTCTAATCTCTTATGCAATAGACTCCACACAAAACTAGTGAGAAGAGATAAAGATGGTCACTTCATGCTGATTAAGTGTATGTCAACAGGATACTGTAATTCTAAATATATATGCCCCAAGCACAGGTGCACCCAATTTATTAAAACAAATACTACCAGATGTAAATTCACAGATTTATCTCAGCACAATAGAAGTGGGTGACATCAATATCCTACTATTCGACTGACAGTTCTTCCCAACGAAAAATAGAGAAAAATCTGAATTAAATGAAATCAAAGACCAAATGGACTTAATACACATCTACAGACTCCAAACAGTGCACAATCTACATTTTTCTCATCATGCCATGGAACTTTTTCCAAAACAAGTCACATATAAGGACACAAACAAGCCTTAACAGATACAGGAAAATTAAAATAATTCCTTGCATTTTATCTGATGGCAATGGAATAAGATTATCAGTCAACAGCAAGAGAAACCCTAGAGCACTCACAAGTAAGAGATTAAACAAACCACTGAATGATGAATGGGTCCTTGAAGAAATCAAGAAGGGAATAAAAACATTTCTAGAAACAAATGAAAATGAAAACCCAACATATCAAAATCTTTGGAACACAATGAAAGCATTCCTAACAGGGAGGCTTATAGCTCTAAATGCCCACATTAAGAAATAAGAGGGCTCCCTCTGCTTTCCCGGGCCTGCATGACCCACAGGCCTCGCTCTGGGTAAGTCGATCACACCCTCCTTGCCTTGACTCCCCCAGCCTCATTCACCCTCCCATCTCCCCTGCGGGTCTCTCCTCCTAGCCTGGGTCCTGTCCATTCCTTGTCTTGGATCCCTAGACACCTGAGGAACCACCACTGCTTCCTGATCCTTTGCATCCAGACCAACCCAGTTCCTTCTCGGGTCCCCAGGAGCACTCTGGGCCTGGCCCTGCCCTCACCTCTTCCTTGGGCTGCACGGCTCCAGCTGCCTTCCTGGACCCTGGGACTGACCTCGCGGCCAGGGACCACCACTGCTTTCTGATCCCTTGCATCCAGATGGACTCAGTTCCTTCTCGAGGTCCCTGGGAGCCCTGGGGGCCTGGCCCCACCCTCACCTCCCTCTGCTTCCTTGGGCTGTACTGCTGCAAGCCTCTTTCTTGGGCACTGGGGCTGACCTTTCCTCTTCCTGGTCCTTTGCATCCAGACCAACCCAGCTCCTCAGTGCAGTCCCTAGGAGCCCTTGGGGCCACCACCCGCCCTCATCTCCCTTTGCATCTCTGGGTGGCATGGTCAACAGTTGCCCCTAGACCAGCATCTTTCCTGGGCCCAGCTCCCAGGCCAGTCCAACCCTCAAATTCCTGAGTCCAAAATCTTTCCTGGAGGGATCCAGACCTTAGGAGAAAGCCTGAGAGCATCTGATCTTCATCTGACTTGGGCCTCTGTGGGAACTCCTGAAGACAAAAGCAATCTGGCCAC
>NW_008330120.1:805030-807527 GCF_000622305.1 Nannospalax galili
TCTGGAAGCAATACAAAGAGCTGAAGAAAGGAATGACTATACCCAAGGGGTTTCCAAAAGAAATTAAATGAAGGTATAACTGTGGAAAAGTGCAGCTATATCAAGAATGTAAACAAAAATAAAAATGACAGGATTCAATACTCATCTTTCATTAATAACTTTAAATATTAATGGATTGAACTCCCCAGTCAAAAGACACAGACTAGGTGAATGGATTAAGAAACAAAACCCATCTATTTGTTGTCTGCAAGAAACTCATCTCACTTTCAAAGAGAGACACTATATTAAAATGAAAGGATGGATAAAAATTCACCAAACAAATGGCACTAAGACAAACCAGGTGTAGCAATTCTAATATCTGAAAAAACAGACTTTAAACTAAAACTAATCAGAAGAGATAAAGAGGGCCACTTTATTCTGATTAAAGGAACAATAAATCAAGAAAATACTACAATCATGAACATATATTCACCAAACTCTAGTGCACCAAACTTCATAAAAACAGTACTACAGGACTTTAAGATGCAATATGCCAAACAAATACTTCAAGATAAAAGCAGGTATAGCAATTCTAATATCTGAAAAAATAGACTTTAAACTAAAACTAATCAGAAGAGATAAAGAGGGCCACTTTATTCTGATTAAAGGAACAATAAATCAAGAAAATACTACAATCATGAACATATATTCACCAAACTCTAGTGCACCAAACTTCATAAAAACAGTACTACAGGACTTTAAGATGCAGATTAATTCCAACTCATTAATAGTAGGGGACTTCAATACCCCACTGTCTCCATTGGATAGGTCAACAGGGAAGAGAGTTAACAGAGAGACATTTGAGGTAAACAATACCATATATTAAATAGACTTAACAAACATGTACCTAGTATTCCACCCAAGCACTAAAAGACATACTTTCTACTCAGCACCCCATGGAACCTTCTCCAAAATCGACCATATACTGGGGCACAAAACAAACCTCAACAAATACAAAAAGATTGAAATAATTCCATGCATTCTATCAGACCACAGTGCAATAAAGCTTACAATCAACACCCAAAGAAACCCTGATCACCACATAAACACATGGGGATTATATAACACACTCCTGAACGATGAATGGGTCAAAAGAGAAATTAAGAAAGAAATAAAAGTATTCCTGGAACTAAATGAAAAGGACAATACAACACATCAAAACCTCTGGGTCACGCTGAAAGCAGCCCTTAGATGTAAATTTATACCTCTAAGTGCCTACATCAAAAAATCGGAAAGAACACAAATAAATGACTTAACACTGCAACTCAACACACTTGAAAAGCAACAGCAAACAAAACCCAAACCCTGCAGACAAGAAGAAATAACAAAAAAGCCATTTATAGATTCAACTGAATGCCAATCAAAATCCCCATGACGTTTTTCACCGAATTGGAAAAAAAAATCCCAAGATTCATATGAAAGCACAAAAGACCTCGGATAGCCAAAGCAACTCTGAGCACTAAGAGCAATACCAGGGGGATTACTATACCAGATTTTAAGGCGTATTACAGAGCTATATTCATAAAAACAACATGGTACTGGCACAAAGATAGACACATAGATCAATGGAACAAAATCCAAGACCCAGATATGATACATGCAATTTCAGTCACCTGTTATTTGACACAGGAGCCAAGAACACACTGGAGGAAAGACAGCATGTTCAGCAAATGGTGCTGGAAAAACTGGATCTCCACCTGTAGAAGAATGACACTAAACCCCTATCTTTCACCTTGCACAAAAGTCAATTCCAAATGGATCAAAGACCTCAATGTAAAGCCTGAAACTCTGAAATTGTTAGAAGAAAACATTGGGAAAACCTACAAGATATAGGTGTAGGAAAGGATTTTCTAAACCGGACATCAACTGCTCAGGAAACAAGGTCAAGAATTAACAAATGGGACCTCATTAAACTAAAAAGAGTCTGTACATCAAAGGAGGCAACCAGGGAAGTGAACAGAAAACCCACAGAGTGGGAGAAAATCTTCATCAGCAAAACATTTGACAGAGGTTTAATATCCAGAAGAGATAACGAACTCAAAAAACAGAGAATCAAGACAAGAAGTAACCTAATTAGAAGACAGGCTAAGGAGGTGAACAGAGAGTTCTGAAAAGAAGTAAAGTTGGCTAAGAAGCATCTTAAAAGATGTTCAACATCACTAATAATTAGGGAAATGGAAATTAAAACCACTTTAAGATTTCATCTTACCCCAGTCAGACTGGCTAAGATCAAGAAAACAAATAATACCAAATGTTGATGGGGATGTGGGGAAAGAGGAACACTCATCCACTGCTGGTGGGGCTGCAAACTGGTTCAGCCCCTATGGAAAGCAGTGTGGAGAACTCTTAAAAAACTAAAAATGAACTTACCATATGACCCAGTTATGCCACTCCTTGGCATATACCCAAAGGACTCATCCTATTGTAGAGACACTTGTACAACAATGTTTGTTGCTGA
>NW_008330120.1:808306-808819 GCF_000622305.1 Nannospalax galili
TTTAACAGAGATACTTTGAGGCCTATGCTAATTTGGTCAGAGGGACATAAAGGACAGTTTTTGCTCCTTGCCCTCCTAGGCCGACTAGTTCCATGGGACTATGAGCATATCCCAAAATGTCCTGTAATTGTTGTGGGTCACCTGTCCTCATGATCAAGGAGGCTGAGGAGACCCCACGAGATGGACATGAACCAGTATCCAGTCTACAAAGAGGAGGGTCAACGCAGAGGAATCATTTCTTCCATACTTCCAAGCAAAGCCAGCCATGGTCGAACAGGACCTTTGACTTATCTTCACATAGGCAGAAGTGGTAAAAGAAAGGAGCCAGGGGCTCCTCCCAAGCCCATGTGACCCCTGAGGAACAGATCTTCAAATGACCTCAAGGGTAAAAATAAATTGATTTATCTGGGCCAATTGTAGGGTCTTAAACATCCAAAAGGAAAGTATAACCAAAGATTAATGGGGTCAATATAAATTTTTAAGAGTCCATATGTATAGCTAAAGGCTACATAA
>NW_008330120.1:808977-823804 GCF_000622305.1 Nannospalax galili
TCTCCTAAAGCAAAGATCGCTAGATAGGCTGACTAGATTCACAAGAAGGGCAAGTAGTGGGGAATGGCTGGGGGTGTCAACAACACAGCACACAGTAGCAGAGATATCAGAGTATAAGGGCTCTAGTGGAGGGGGGGAGGCTATGGGAGGGTGCCATCAGGGAAGTGGGTGTATATTTGAATATGATGGTTTCGGATGTTCTGTGTGATATACACACACAGAAAAAAATCAACAAATTTTAAAAAATGTATTATATTTGAGGAGGAAGCATAAAAGTTTATGTTATGTTAATTAGTAGAGGTGATGAACATTACCACTGAAATCTACCCGATGACGTTATAGACATACGCAGGTGCCAAGTATCCCAGTGCAAAGAATTATGACTAGTAATAATCAGATACATACAGATTAGAGATGTATGTGCCAACATCTCAGTGTTAGTAGCAAGAACAATGAGTCTTTCTGTAAGAAACAGTATATTTTTGAATGAAACGGAGATCTTTTTTTGAGGGTTAAAAACTCATTGTATTTTATGTCTTATAGGGCTTATACTGAGTTCAATATCGTATAACTGTATTGATTCAACATTGAACCTAGAAATTTTATAGTCACTTTTGAAGAAGCTGTGCCTTTGCTGTAGAAACTGTTATTGGGCATTTTAAAGCTCTAATGATATGCTTAAAAAATATTTAAAAAATGTAGGAAACCGCAAAAAAAAGAAAAAAACAAAAAAGAAGAAGAAGAAGAAGAAGAAGAAGAAGAAGAAGAAGAAGAAGAAGAAGAAGAAGAAGAAGAAACAGGAGGGCTGGGAAGATGGTCCAGTGGGGGAAGTGCTTACTTCACAAACCTGATGACCTGAGTTCAATCCCAAGATCGCCCATGTTAAGGTAGAAGGAGAGAACCCCTCCCCCAATAATAATAAAGATAACAATAATAACAAATAAATAAATTTTAAAATATTCAGATAAATCTCAAATAAATAACTTAAAGATACACATTAAAGTTCTGGAGGGAAAAAGAAGCAAATCTCAAACCAGTAGATGGAAAGAAATCACTATGATTCGGTCAGAAATTAATTTAATGGAAACAGCAAAATTACAGAGAATCAAGGAAACAAAGGGATGGTTCTGTGAGAAGACTGGCACACCTTTAGTCAAACTAGCCCTCCGGAACAGTGAGAGGACCCGTATCACTGAAAGTCGAGATTTGAGGGGAGTCATTATAACAATGAAATTAAGAAAATCATTAAGTTTTAACTAAAACCTTATATTCCACTAAAGAGGAAAATCTAAAGGAAATGGATGAATTTCTGGACACACGTGATCTGCGAAAACCAAACCAAGATGACGTAACCATTGAAACAAGCCTAGAACAAGCAGTCGGATTACGGCAGTATTAAGACTCTCCCAGCTACGCGAAGGCCCAGAAGGAGTAACTGCATTTTATCAGTCCTTCAAAGAAGAAGGAACACTTCTCAAACTGTTCCATAAAACAGGAAAGACAGGAACATTACCACATATTTTATGAAGCTAGTATTACCCTACCACCAAAACCAGACCAAAATAGAACAGTAAAAAGAGAATTATAGGCCAGTCTCCCTGATGGGCACATGACTGCGATGATGTGGGGTTAGAGGCTCTGAATGGTCCTGGGGAGCCCTGCAGCATCAGGTCTGGGTGTGCCCATCTTTCCTGGCCATGCCCAGATCCTGACAGCCTGAGGGTCCCTGTTGCTATGACTGCTCCTATCCCTGGTGGCTTCTACCACACTTCAGTTCTGTCTGCCCCAAGGTCATACACTCCTGCACCATAGCCAACCACCTGCCTCTCTTTGTGGACAGGCAATTGATTAGTAATGCCGACCAGGCCAGAGGCTAGGAGCAGAAATGGCGCTGGTGCTTACCTGCTCCGTAGCCTATAAAGACCCACATAGTAGCTGGGTATAGTGGCACACACCTTTAATCCCAGCATTCAGGAGACAGAAACCACCCTGTGAGTTTAAGGGCAGTCTGATCTACAGGCCAGCCAGGGCCAGCCAGGGCCAGGCAGGGTTGCACAGTTGAGACCTCTCCACACACAAATAAAATAAACAAATAAATAAAAAGAACCATGGAATAAGCACAGACCACAGGGCCTGGTGCCCTGCGTTGCAAACATGGCCTCAGCATGCAGATCAGTGGGTGTGACTTGTTCCTGAAAAACTATAAAGTAGCTGGTGAGATTTGGCCTGCAGGCTGTGATTTTCAGACTTCTAACAGAGAGCACCCCAAAGGGCTTGTGGGAGCATCATGGTGCCATGAAGCAAAAGGCCCGAGGTCACTGACTCCATATGACGGACCAGTGCGTGCTGTGTGGGCCCTGGGAGGCAGGCAGTGCAGAGAAGACAGATCTGATCTGCCGGTGTAGTGCTTCCCACGGGGTTCAGGACCAGAGGAAAGCATGACTCTGTGTTGCTCCGGTTTCCACCTAGTGGCCGGAGAAGGGTACAGCAGGGTCCCCCAAAGTGTAAACAAGCTAGGCCCAGGAGAGCAGAAACTAAAACGCAGGGTTCCCAGGGCAGACTCTCCTCAATTTGTTATTTCAGCTTCTAAAATCAGAATATTGCGCTGTGGAGGGATGCTCAGTCAGTAAAGAGCTGGTCGCTCATAAGGACCCGAGTTCAGGTCCCCAGAACCCAGGTTAAAACGTAACAATAAGGGAAGACACCCAATGTTAACCTTTAGGACCTGAAAGCATACATGTGAACAAGCACACACATATAGCACACACACACACACACACACACACACACACACAGAATTTTGAACTGCTCTCCTTGTAGCAATATAAAGTAACCCAGGTTCAAGTGTATGCTTTATATAAGTGACTACCCTTTGCTGAATAGCTTCAGAATGTAATGTCAAGTATGACCAGGGTGGCAGAGGGCAGCCAGGTGTCAGGCCCCTAGCCAGGCCCAGCTCTTATCAGCTCAGTTCTGTTCTATGCTGGAGCCACTGGGATCTGTGAAGCACTAGGAAACCACTTGGAAAAGGGACAGCTATCAGCCCAATCCCCTCCACATTTACTGGATAGAGGCAGTGACTGATAGATCAATTGACGGATTGATTGATTTGTATGTGTGCCTGTGTATGGTGTCTGTGAATATAGGCACATGCATGCCATGGTGTGTGCGTGGAGGTCAGAGGACCACCATGTGGAATCCATAGTGTGGGTTTTCTGAGTACTGAACTTGGAACCCCAGGCTTGCGCAGCAAGTGCCTTTACCCACTAAGCCACCTGACCGGTCCCCAGGAAGAGTTATTCATCATACTGGCTCCTGTCTCTGAAGTATATTGGTTATGGAGGAGGAGTATTCTCTGGGCCCAGCACTTCACAATTACAGGCAGGTGCTGACCCTAAGCAGGCTCTGCTAGTGCAGTGTTTCCTGGGTCAAGGAGGGTGTGAGGTTCCACTGAGCACGGCTGCTGGTCTGGACAGACAGTGTGTGTCAGGCATGGACCCTGGGACCCCACAAGCCTGGCTAGGGGATGCTGTCTCTGTAGTCTATGTCCTCTCTTGGCTGGTCATCCATGCCTCTGAGTCTGTCTGTCTGTGTCTCCTCCCCCCATACCTGTGTGCATGCATTTCCCTTTACTATGCTCTGTATCTGTCTTATGTGTGTAGATATGTGTGTGAATGCACATGTGTGTATGGGATCTATCCTGTGTGTGTGTGTGTGTGTGTAAATATGTGTGTGCATGTGGGTGTGTGCATTTTCTGGCCTGTGCTCTGTTTCTCTGTATCTCTGTCTTTTGTTGTATCTCTATGTTTCGTGTGTATGTAGATATGTGTGTTCATGTGTGTGTATGTATACATGTGGAGGTCAGAAGACCAACTTGGGTATCTTTTCTAAGAAATAATCTACACTACTTTTTGAAACAGAGTGTCTCATAGCTTGGAGCTCACCATGTAGGCTGGACTAACTGCCCGTGAGTCCTGGGGACCCTCCTGCCTCTGCTTCCCCAGCCTTGGGGTTATAAGCATGCACCCCACATCTGCCTTCTGCACCACCACATCTGGCTTCCTTTACCTGGCTTCTGGGGATCAAATACAGGCACTCAGATTTGCAAGGCAAATACTTTATTGACGGAACTGTTTCTGCAGCCCCCCCCCCCCGTCTGGTTCTCTCTAGACTGTTGACTTACAGGTTAATGAAGGTCTTTATTTGTTCCTCTCCTCAATGTGGCACCTTGACTGGGTTTCCCTTCTTTACTGCTCTCCATTACTTGTCTCTTTAACCGGAGTAGTGAGACAGGGCCGAGCCCAGCTTGTTGGGGTTGCTGGAATCCGAGCTTGTACCCAAACATCTCAGTAACAATGTGGGCCTCAGTGTTTTTAACAAAAGCAGTATCTGAGCAATTGTTATGTTGTTATCTGCACCCACTTATGATTTGGTTAAATTTATAAATTAAGCACAGAAGGAGACAAAAGTATAATCAATAGCTGGGCAGAATAATTTCTGCTTTTAGTGAAATAAGGGACACGGCCATTCTGTGACAGTTGACCTGAAAAACCAAGATAGCTCTGAAGTCCCTAACAGGTAGGCCACACATACAGTGTGGATACACTGGACAAAAGATGGCAGACCCAGCCAGCAGAGACGTGAGGAGACAGAGGGGACAGGAAAGAGAGAGGACAGGAGAGAGAGAGGACAGGAAGCAGAGAAAACAGGAAGCAGAGAGAGGGGACGGGAAGCAGAGAGAGAAGATGGGAAGCAGAGGACAAGAAGCAGAGAGAGATGACGGGAAGCAGAGAGAGAGAATGGGAAACAGGACAGGAAACAGGGAGGGAGGAGGGAGGGAGAGAGAGAGGGAGGGAGAGAGAGAGAGAGAGAGAGAGAGAAACAGGAAGCAGAGAGAACAGGTAGACCAGAAGTGGCTTATGCTATAAAACCTCAAGGCCAGTTCCCAGTGACGCACTTCCAGCAAGGTTCTGTTACGGGAAAATTCTTGGATTTGGAGACCAAGCACTCACCAAGCTCCTTTATGCTTTTCTCATGCACGTGGGTCCCAGAAGCAACAAAGGCTTTTTAGATTTTTCTGGTTCCCAGTCTGAACCAGATAAGGATTATACAGTCAGTTTTACATCATCGTTTTATGATTAGCACCTGGGCCCTAGGCAGGTGGGTCTGAACTGTATAGGAAAGTCAGCAGAGCACAGGCCTGGGGATAGTGTAGCAAGTGTTTTCTGCTGGAGTTCCTGCCCTGACCTCCCTGGGTGATGCAGTGTGAGCAGGAAGTACAAGTCGAATAAACCTTTTCTCCTCCAGCTGCTTTTCATCAGAGTGTTTTATCACAGCAACAGAAAAGCAAACTTGAAGTCAGGTATTTTGTTTCATCAATGAGAAAAATCACTAACATACTTAGCTAGACCTGGGTGGTGTGATTTCTTTGGTCTGTCCTAGGTGCCCTTTGGGGGACGGGGGAGGTGTGTGAATAGACGGGGCAGTGTGATACCTGAACAAAGACAACTGACTCAGCATCCATTAGAACCCAGAGTGGGGCCCGATCTGTTCCAAGAGTTTGTTCCTTCAGATTTCTCTTGGAACTGTCCCCCAAACAAAGGCCTTTGCTCTCTCTTTATTGAAATGCTACATCCAGCACAGACTGGGAAAAGAATGAATAAACTTATCTTTTTTTAAATTTAAATATTTTATTTATTATTTTATGTGTACAAGTGTATTGCCTGCATGCAAGTGTGCCTGTGTCAGTGGAGGTCAGAAGAGGGTGCTGGATCCCCTGGAACTGGAGTTACAGATGGTTGCTAGCCACCATGTGGGTGCTGGGATTTGAACCTGGGTCCTGTGCAAGAACAGCCAGTGCTCTTAACCTTCCAGCCATCTCTCCAGCCCTGGAGAACCTTATCAGGGAAGGATTTTCCCTTTCTGATCCCCTACTGATCCATAGGTGACCACAAACAAAAGGTATCTATCTAATTCCTCCTGTTTACAACACAAATTAAAATCTGAGTGTTTAGGCTTCAAGAGGAGCCTAAAGCCTAGTAAATTTGTTTACATTTTAAACAATCTGAGATCCTGTTAAATTATCTCAAAACATAAGATTAACTTTAGTTACAAGGTTAGGAAAGAGTCCATTTGTAACAGAAGTCATTCCCACAGATAGATACTTGTCCACATCTCCCCAGGGGAAGTCTCACAAATGTCATCCCATAGTCATTTGCTGTAAGCCTCCTCTGGGGCAAATGCCTGACCTAGTGACAGTTTCCTGTCTGATCACCTCGAGCCAAGCCCTCAGCCCCTTCTCTGGCACATGGTGGGAGCTCACCAAGGGCTGGTTCTTGTGTCTTGGAGCCAGAAACCCCCTTCTGTGTTGGAAGACTCAAAGGGACCGCTAACTGTACAGGCTGGAAAAGGTCGCAGATATCAGAGCGGCAGAAAGGGAAGGAGGGGGAGAAAGGTGACATTTCTAGGCGGACCATCGCAGGAGCCGGGAGTGGATGGGGGCCACTTTCCCTAGGAGAGGCGTGAACCAAGACGGCTGCTGAGCTCCCTCTCGTGGCCACCTTCAGTATTGCAACAGAGCCTCCAAATTTTCTGTGTCACCCGCAGCTGCTGGGATAGAACCGATTTTATAAAGGCTGCTTTGTTTATTTAATTCCACACATTAACACATAAATACAATCCTGACTGTGTTAGTTTAAAAACTGCTGTGTTCTGTCGTCTGTGTGGTTGAGTGCGTGTTAGGATCTGCAGGGTTCTGAGAGCTCAGCTCCTGCCTTCCCCGGGAAGTGGAGGGAACTTGATCCTGCAAGGTGACCATAAAAAACACAGGAGCCAGCTAGACCTGAAGCCCAGCATCAGTGTGTCCCAGGCGATACCTGAGACATCCGTGCAATGAACAGGACTGTTATTTACTTGATCTTCAACTCTAACTGTTGGTCCTGTGTCCATGAGTCCTGGCCTGGAATGGAGCCAAGGCCACACCCATTTCATGTTCTCTGTCACCTGCATGTCTCCTGTGGAAACCCACCAGTGTGGTTTCAGAGTCACTGAGGCCATCTGCCTCCCCATCTGGAAATAGGAGTTGAACAGAACATACATCAGATAAAATGCCCATGATTGCTCCAGGGCAACTCAAGTCAGGTGATTCATCGCTCAAGCCAACTCAGAGATTCTCCAAGCCTACATGATCCTGCTGGGAAAGGGGACAGCACCAGGAAGCTGAGGGACTGTGAATCATCATCTCAGTTCTCCATCAGGAGAGCCAGAAGTAAATACAGAAGTGAACACAGCTATTTGTGGTTTTGCATATCCCTGTCTGAGACGTCTCCAGGGAGACACCATCCCTCCAGGCAGTTTTGGCTTTATCAGGTATGTGGAAGTTTCTGTGCCCTTAGGCAGCAGGAAAGGCAAAGGAGGTCACAGGTGAGGGTCTTCTGTCCCTGCTCATGTCCTGTGAATGTGTCCTGTCCCTTTATCCTGCCTCTCAGAACTCCACGTTACATCTCTCAGAGTATTTACAGATGCTCTCTCCTGAGCATCAAGGAGGGGCCATTGCATAGTTGTGGGAACTATGGGCGGGGTTCCTGGAAGAGGGGGTCAGAGGTTCTAAGTCTCATGGAAGAAAGAATTCAGGATAACCATAAAGGAGATCCAGTGAGAACAGGTTTACAGCAGTGTGAGACCAGCAAAAATGCACTGTCCAGGCACAGAGAGCAGGCTGGAGGAGATGCTCTACCCTGGGGGATTCTGCAGTCTGGGTTTCTATTAGAGTCTTTCCTTGGTGGGGGCCTGCATTTGGGCTCTTGCCACAGATCTCTCCCTCTGCAGGGAAGGAGTTTTTAATCCCAGATGGTCAACCTGAGACTGTCATGGCATCATTTTGCTTAACGGCACAGCTAATGGGTGTTCACTGGCCCAGAGGTTGCCCAATGATCTCCACGCTAAATGGATTTTTCTCTTTAAAAAAGAGTGAGCCAGTCAGGCATGGTGGCACAGGCCTTTAATCCCAATACTTAGGAGGAGGTAGAGGCAGGCAGATCTCTGTGAGTTTGAGGCCAGCCTGGTCCATATAGTGAGTATCAGGCTAGTTGGGGCTATGGCGAGACCCTGTCTCAAAAGAGACAGATCAAAACAAAACCATCAAAAAAGCAGTGAGTCAACAATTGTTCTAATCACTTCACTTTTTTCTGTGACAAAATACTTGGCAAGAGCAATTTCAGGAGGGAAGAAGCTGTCCTGGATTAGGGTTCAGAAGCTCATTCCTGTGTGCCTGGGGAGACACGGCACCGGGTGCGGAAGGCGTGGTTGCGGGAACAACAGGCTGACTTGTCACACTGCACCCACAGTCAGGAAGTAGAGAGGGAAGAACACTGGTGCTCAGCTTTTATACACAGTGCAGGACCCCAGCCCGTGGGGTGGTGCTGCCCCTTTGGGGCAGGTCTTCCGTCTTCATTTAACCTAATCTAGAAACTCCCTCCCAGGCATGACCATAGGCTTGTCTCCTGGTGAGACTAGACCCTACCACATCTAGGACCTACTGCCCCAAGTCACAAGCTGTTCCATTGGAGTCGCCTGGACCAGGATCTGGTGTCAGCAGTTTCCAAGCCCTATATGAGTGCCTTGCTTCAGATGTGAGGTGCCCCCCCCAAAGGCTCATGTATTGAACACTTTGTCTCCAGGTTAGCAGTGTCAGGGGTGGGATTTCCAGGACGTGGCTGTTCCCGAAGGCTCTGCCTTTCTTGATAGATCAGTCATGCTGGGATCGTAACTGGCGACTGCATTGGGAAGAGGTGGAAATGTCAGGAGGTGGTGCCTGCCTACTGGGGGTGTGCTTTTAAGGACTCTCTGTCTCTGTCTCTTCACAACCCCTGGCTTCCATGAGGTGAGCACCTCTGCTCTATGACGCCCTTCTACCATGATTCTCTGCCCAGAAACAGGGAACCAGCAACCATGGCTGGGAACCTCTAGAGCTGTGAGCCAAACGTAATCGTTCCTCCTTTGAGGTTTTCTTTCAGTGACATGATCGGTTCAGATGGGTCTGTTCTGTGGTCCCCTAGTGGGATCTGCAGTCCCCAGGCTTCTTTGCTGCCTTCTTCCTAGGCCAGGCTCTGGAGAGAGAAGCCAGCCCACTCCTCCTGGGCATTAGAACCTCAGGCAGTCCTGTGCTGATGGGGGCACAGCCCTGCCTTCTTCCTGGGCATGGCCTCCTCGGACCCTCTCCGAGCCCCCCTTTCTACCCCACCATCTCACATCTTCCTTCAGTGGGGACCTACTTAACCACGACATATGCAAGGCCTGGATGGGATTCTGATAAGAGCCCATGGACCAGAGGCTGACTGCTTAATTTATGAGCACAGTTTGCACACAGGCAAAGGCAATGATTTGCTCTCCCTCCACAGACCTTCCTGCTATCCTATCAGGGGGAATTCATCCTGAATCCCAGCTTCTCACAGCTCCTTCTGCTCTGGGCAGACATTGGATGGTTCTTTCTACTCTACGACTGGACAGTCAGCTCTCCCGAACCTCACTGAAGTCCAGGCAAGGAACCTGGTGTTGGCTCTGCTCCTCTGTCTTCAGAGTCACAGAGTCCGTCATTTTCTCCTCAGTGACATGAGATTCCAGGAGCAGATTTCCAAGATGGCTCCCAGATTCCACCATCAGGACATGTGCCTTCTTTCTGTCTGCTCCTTTAGTATGAGAGGAGCTTGTGCTAAAATTATGGGCTATCACTCCCAGGACTAGGCTGCTTAGCAGTTGGTATCATATAATAAACAAGAGCCAACACAGGTGGGCATGTTCTAAGCAGTGGAAAGAAACTGAGAGTCCATGCCAGGCACAGCCTGCTCCTGTGTGTGTGTGTGTGTGTGTGTGTGTGTGTGTGTGTGCATGTGGAGCCAGAGTTTGACCTTGGATGCTGCTCCTCAGGCACTGTCCTCCATCTATTCTTGAGACAAAGTCTCACGTTTTCTTACAACTCACTGATTCAGTGAGCCTGGCTGCCAGTGAGTCTCAGTGATCTACCCATGGCTGTTCCACAGTTCTGGGATTATAAGAATTCAGCACAATGCTTGGTTCTTTTTTATGTGGGTTCTGGGGTAAAACTCAGGACCTTGTGTTTGCAAACCAAGCAATTTACCGACTGAACTATATCCTGGTCCCTGTGTTTCTGTCTTTAAAGATGAAGAAACCACAGGAGGGCTTCATAACACTTTCAGAAGCTGGAAATGTCTCCCAGTAGGCAACAAGGACTGGGGGCCTAGAGCTTACAGGAACGGGATTGTGACAGCCATTTGAGTGACTTTGGAAGAAGACCTTGACTTCTAATGACCTTGATATCAGCCACGTGAGACCTCAAATGGAGAGCCCAGCCACACAGTGTCTGAATTTCTGACCTGCAGGAATGGAAAACATGTTTGTGTACTGGCACACCATCACATGTAGTATCTGTTACACAGCCTTTATCTGACATAGGAGCCAGGCGTGGTAGCCCAGGCCTTTCATCCTACCACTTGAAAGCAGAGGCAGGCAGGTCTCTCTGTGAGTTCGAGGCTAGCCTGATCTACATACTAAGCTCCAGGCCTGTCAGGGCTACAGGTGAGACCCTGTCTCAAAAAACAAATAAACAAACAAAAAAACCCAACCAACCGAAAAGTTGACACAGGACTGAAGATTCACTTTGCTTTTCAGTGAGTTTCCATGTATATCCAGGGCCTTCTGCCTATACATCTTCAACCCAGAGAACGCCCTGGGCCTCCTGGCTAGGATCTGGTCCTTAGCCCTAACTAACTGACGGTGCTGAGTGCTAATGCCTATCTTCCAGCCCTACATGGCTGACTCCTGTGGTTTTGTAGACGCCTGAGCTCCCAGTCTCTTCCCCGTCATAAGTATCAGCAAGTGTCAGCAGGGAGAGGTAACTGTAGAGTGTTGGCTGGCCCTCTGTGCCCTGTCTTTGGAGATCCTAACTCCTACAGTCTGGCTACCTGGGCAGCTTTCTGGCTCTTTAGACACAGAGGTTTTGGTAGTTTGACTGATTGTTGTTTTTGCTTGTCGAATTTATTTATTTATTATTTATTCATTTATTTTTTCATTTTCTCTTAGTTGTCTTCAGATAGAGCGTTAGTTTGACATATCCACCCATCAGTGTCAGAAACAGGACAGCCCCCTCCTACTCTGAATCTCTTGCTGCTCTGCATTGTATCCTGACTGTGTGTGAGTGTGAGGCAAGGTCAGTGAAGTCCCAGGAGCCTCAGCACTTGTCTGCAGTCTTTCTGAGTCCACTGCGGATGCCGAGGCTCAGCGTTTCTCAGTTGGTGTCTATGCACATCGTGAAAGCATTCTAGTGATGTGGTGGGAAGGAGACTTGAAGCCCAGACTCTTTATTCTTTTTGATTCAAGCCTCCTTTCTTCTTTCAGTGAGGTGTTTACAATGTTCAAGTGAAGAATAAGTTGAGGCAGAGTTGAAGGATAACAGCATTTGTTTTCCCAGAGGACCCAGGTTCGACTCCCAGCACCCCATGATGGCTCTGTCATCCTCTTCTGACCTTTGAGAGCACTACATGCACACCAATAAGCATACCCACTATCAAAACACCTTTACAAATTAAAAAAATCATTAAAAAATTCAGACTGGGGACAATGGCTCAGCAGTTAAGAACACTGGCTGCTCTTGCAGAAGAGCCAGATTCAGTTCCCAGCACCCACAGGGCAGCTAACAACGGTCTATAACTTCAGTTCAAGGGGATCCGACCACCTCTTCTGACCTCCAGGGCCACTGTACAAGACGGGGGCACTTACATACATGCAGGCAGTACACACATACACATTAAAAAAAAGAATAAAAATCTCAACTAATCAACTCCGGGTGCACAAGGTCTAGTGCAAAAGCAAAAACAAGGGAGAAATCGAGGGTAACATGTCCCCCAAAATGACTAACCCCATAGCAATGGCTCCCATGAGAATGACTCAGAAGACCTTCCAGACAAAAACTCAAAAGATGGTTATAACCGTGTACGAATATCTCAGAGACACGAGTGCATTCCGGGAGAACAGGAACAAGAAGCAAAATGAAATAAAGGTGTCCACACAAGCTTCGAAAACAGATTCAGTGAAGAAATAGAATTGCTGAAGAAAATCAAACTGAGATGCCACTGGTAACGAAACCTCAAGGTCAGACGCAAAGCTCTGTGGAAAGCCTAACCAGCAGAATGGATCGGGTGGGCTGGAGGGTAAGGTAGAGCGATCGGGCCGCTGAGCAAGTCAAACATAAATTAAGGGAAAAATAGGAGTGGGACTTGGGAGAGCTTTGGGACACCACGAAATGATCAAATCATTGAACTTTGGGCATCAAAGAAAGCACACGAAAGGCAGAGAACAAAGTTTGCAATAAAATCAGGCAAGAAAATTTCCTGAATCTAGAGAAAGAGATGCCCACTCATGTACAAGAATCCCCCAGAATACCAAATAGACAGGATGAGAAAAGAAACTCTCTACGATATATTATAGCTAAAACATTAAAACTGGGTAGACAGAAGAAATAGTATCAGATGCTGTGAGAGAGGAGGGTCAAGGTACTTATGAAGGCAAATCTATCAGATTAACTGTTGATCATTCGATAGAAACAAGTGTAGCCAGAAGAGCCTAGAAAGACGCAGTCCATATTCTGAAAGGGTATAACTGTCAACGCAGAGTATAATGCCCAGAAAAACTACCTAGTAAATGGAGGAAAAATAAGAACTTCCAAAGATAAAAACAGACTAAAGAAATTTATGACCAGAAACCAGCTCTAAAGACCACAATGGAAGGAATGCTTCAATATGAAAACAGGGATAAACACACCTAAGAAGTCACAAGGGGTAAATAACCAATATCAGGACAACTAATCAAAGGAGATCTAACACCACAAAACCAAGAAAATGACAGGAATCGATACACGTCTTTCACTAATAACTCAATATTCGTGGTATCAATTTCTCAACAAGAAGATGCAGACTAGTGGATTGGATCAATCATATACCTCCAAAGATAGACATAATCCTAGGATAAAAAGAAGAAAAAAGGTAGTCTAAGAACATAGAACTAAGAAACAACAGGAATAACTATTCTAATGTCTAACAAAATAGACTTCAAACCAAAGTTAGTCAGAAGAGGTAAGGAGGGTTACTTCATATCCATTACAGGACAACCCACCAAGAGGACATTACAATTCGAAACATCTATGCACCAAATATAGTCACACCAAATTTCATAGAAGAAATACTATTAGATATAAGGCCACAGATTAATTCCAATACAAAGATAGTGGATGACTGTGGTGCTTTGAATGAAAATGTCCCCCATAAGCTCCAAGTCTTTGGACATTTTTCCCCAGTTGGTGCTGCCATTTTGGGAGGTCTAGAAGGTGTGGCCATGCTGGAGGAAGCACGTCACTGGGAGTGGGCTTAGAGAGTTCTTAAATCTTGCCAGATCTCCAGTCATTTTTTTCCTGCTTCCTGTGCCTGCTTGAAGATGTAGAGCTTAGCTTCCACTCCTCCTCTCTTGCCAGATCTCCAGTCATTTTTTTTCTGCTTCCTGTGCCTGCTTGAAGATGTAGAGCTTAGCTTCCACTCCTCCTCCAGCCACCTCTGCCGCCATGCCTTCCTGCCATGATGGACTTGTACCCCTTTGGAACCATAAGCCAAATAAACTCTTCCTTCTATACGTTCCTTTGGTCAGTGTTTCTATCACAACAACAGAAATATAACTAATACAATGACTTCATAATAACCTGACACCAATGGACAGATCATCTGGACAGAAACTAACTAGAGAAACACTGAAGTTAAATGACATGGTAAATCAAATGGACCTAACAGACAATTACAGGGTATGCTACCCAACCACTAAAGAATACACATTGATTTCAGCATCCCATGGAACTTTCCCTAAAATTGACCACATGATAGGATGCAAAGCAAACCTCATAAAACATAAAAAATTGATAACATTCATTGTTCTAGCTCATCACAATGGAATACAGCTAGATGTTAACAGAACTAGAAACCACAGAATGTCTGGTCATGGAAATATAAAAACACACTATTGAATGCTGGGCTTGGTGGCACACACCTTTAATTCCAACATTCAGGAGGTAGAGGTAGGTGGATCTCTGTGAGACTGAGGCTACCCTGGTCTACATAGTGAGTTCTGGGTCATCTGGGGCTATTGGGAAGGCCTGTCTCAAAAACAAAAACATAAAAACAATCCCAAAAATCAAAAACCCCAAACAAACAAAAAAAAACATATAATTGAATGATGAGTGGGTCACTGAAGAAATCCAGAAGGAAATTAAAAAATTCCTAGAATTGAATGAAAATGAAAACACAACATATCAAAATCTATAGGACACAATGAAGGGAGTCCTAAGAGAAAAAATTATAATGCAAAACATCTACATCAAAAATGAAGACATCTCAGATAGATAAATTAATGATATACCACAAGGCCTTGGAAAAACAAGAACAAACAAAACCCAAAACAGGACAAGGAAAATTAATCAAAATCAAGGCAGAGTTTAATGAAACAGAAGCAAAAAGTAATAATATAGAAAATGAATGAAAGAAAAAATTGTTTGACAGGGGCTGGGAGACAGCTCAGTGGTTAGAGCACTGGCTGCTCTTGTAGAAGACCTGGGTTCAAATCCCAGCTCCCACATAGCATGGTTAACAACCATTTGTAACTCCAGATCCAGGGTATCTGATGCCCTCTTCTGACCTCTGTAGGGATTGCACACATGCAGGCAATATATTCATATACATAAGATAAAAATAAATAATAAAAATTTTAAAATATG
>NW_008330120.1:824914-825860 GCF_000622305.1 Nannospalax galili
CAGGAGACATTACAACCAATGAAACACAGAAAATCCCGAGGACATAAACTTAAAAGATTAAACTCCATTAGACTGAAAATTTAAAAAGAATGAATTTCTTGATGCATATGACCTACCAAAATTAAACCGAGATGGAATAGAAAATTGAAATAGATCCATAACCAGCAATGAGATTGAAGCAGGAATAAAAATTCTCCCAACTAAATACAGCCCAGGACCAGATAGATTCAAGGCAAAATCCTACCAGAACTGCAAAGGAGAACCAAGGTCAATACTACTTAAATTATCCCATAAAATAGAAAAGGAAGGAAAGCTTCTAAGCTCTTTTTTTGAAATCAATATTACTCTGATACTAAAACCAGATTAAGTCACAACAAAAAAGAAAATTACATAGTGTTCTCTCTGATGAACACAGATCCAAAACGTCTCAATAAAATAGTCAAAAACAGAATTCAAGATCCCATCAGGATCACACATGATCACATCACCATGACCAGGTTGACTTTACTCCAGCAAAGCAGCAACGTTTCAACACACAACTTGATAAATGTAATTCACCTCATAAATGGACCCAAAGACAGAAATTGCATGACCATTTCAGTAGATGGAGGAAAAAGCCTTTAACAAAATCCAACATCTTTTCATGATGAAAGTCATGGAGAGGCCAGGGATGGAGGGAGCACACTTCATGTGGTGGTCTGAATGAGAGTGTCCCCCATAGGTTCCAAGTATTTGGAGATTTTGTCTGCAGTTGGTGGCCCTTTGGGGGAGGTTTTAGGAGGTGCGGTCTTGCTGGAGGAAGCATGTCACCGGAAGTAGGCTTTGAGCATTCTTAAGTTTTGCCAGATTTCCAGTTTTTCTCTGCTTCCTGTGCCTGCCTGAGGATGGCATCTCTTGGTTTTCTGCTCCAGCCATCTCTGCCACCATGTCTCCCTGCCATTATGGA
>NW_008330120.1:830104-831156 GCF_000622305.1 Nannospalax galili
CTTCACATAGATGGAACTGGTAAAAGAAAGGAGCCAGGGGCTCCTCCTAAGCCCATGTGACCCCTGAGGAACAGATCCTCAAACGGCCTTAAGAGTAAAAATAAATTGGTTTATCTGACCAATTATAGGGTCTTAAACATCCAAAAGGAAAGTATAACCAAAGATTAAAGGTGTCAATATAGTTTTTTCAGAATCCATATGTATAGATAAAGGAAAGCTACATAACAAGAAAGAATGCCAGACAGGAGATACCTTCCTTTGAGTTGTTGGCCAAAGACTCCCAGAGAGTAACCCAGCATAGAACTGGGAAAATGAACAGCAGATCCCAATCTTATCCAAAGAAATATTGACAACTGATTGCTGCTAGATGAGGAACAGCTGATCTTTCTAAAACAAGGAACTCTAGATAGGCTGACTAGATTCAGTGAATGGACAAGCACTGGGGAACAGCCTCAGGAATGGCTGGGGGTGCCGACAACACAGTGGACAGTAACAGGGATGACAGAGTATATGGACTCCAGTGGGGCGGAGGAGGCTATGTGAGGGTGCCATTTGGGAAGTGGGTATATAGATGAATAAGATTGTTTGGGATGTTCTATATAATATACACACAAAAAAATCAACAAATAAAATGACATATTTGAGGAGGAAGCACATAAGTTTACTTCATGTTCATAAGTGGAGGTGATAAACATTACCATTGAAATCTACCTGATGACTTTATATCCATACTCAGGTGCCAAGGATCCAAGTGTAACTGACTGTGACTAGTAATAATCAGATACGTAGAGATTAGAGGCACGTGCAAACATCTAAGCAGTAAAAATGAGTCTCTCTGTAGGAAACAGCATATTTTTAAATGAAATGGAGATCTTTTTTAAAGGTTAAAAACTCATTGAATTGTATGTTTTACAGGGTCTATAAGGAGTTCAATATTGTATAACTGTATTAATTCAACTGTGAACCTAAAAATTTACAGCCACTTTTGAAAGAGATGTATCCTTGCTCTGGAAACTGTTATTGATATGTTAAAGCTGTAATGAAATGCTTCT
>NW_008330120.1:833578-837958 GCF_000622305.1 Nannospalax galili
AAGCCCCAGAAGTCCTTGGGTCTCTGCATTCCACAGTGGTTGGGTTACAGCCACACTTGGCTTTTACCTGGATTCTGAGGGTTTACATTCAAGTTCATATGCATGTGCAGTCAGTACTCTGACCCACTGAGCTATCTTTCCAGCCCCAAAGAGGTGCCCCTTTCCTTGTGAGGGAATCCCAGCAGTACCACATGTTGACCAAAGCTGGTGTATTTTCGTCAACTTGCTGCATGTTCCATTACTTGCTGATGTCAGGCGTGCATAGGACTTAGAGACTTTGACACCCAAACTTGTATGACGAGACCTCCACCATTACAGGTTCCCAAGGGGACCCTGGCAGGGGGTTAGTCACAGGTTTCATTGTTGTAACAGAATAGTAACAACACAGGCTACAACACCACGGTGTCCTTTGTTTATCTTTAAAAACATCTGAGGGGGCTGGAGAGGTGGTTCAACGCTTACGAGCACCGACTGCTCTTGCAGAGGACCAAGGTTCAGTTCTACCAGTGACCACAGTAAGCACATGGGAGCTTACAACCTTCCAGGTGATCCGACCCCCTCTTCTGATCTCTGCTGGCTTTGCACAACACCGGTGCACTACATACCTGCAGGAAGTAGACTCACAAACATAAAAAAATTGAATTCTGCCATCTGTTCAATATCTCTGTTTTTGTTTTAGTGTTAATTAATTACAGCCCTAATACCTCAAGGAATATACAGGTTTACTTTGTTGTTGATTAAAGATTTTATCAAATTGAGCACTTTTACATTCACAGGAAAATTTCGTGGAAGACACAGACATTGCTCACGCCCTCTGCACATGTGCAGACTCCCCTGTGAATGTCCCCACCAGAGCAATGCATTTGCTACCACATTTATTTTCTCCCAAGTCTACAGTTTATGTTCCAGTTCATTCTTGGCCGAGTGTATTCTGTGGTCTTAGACAAATGTGTAACGACACTTGCCCATCATTGTACTGTCGTCCATAGCCAAGACACTGCCTGAAGAGAATGTTTTAGATAAGGGTGGACTTTGTATGATAAGATGTTGTCCTAGGAACAAAAAAAAATGAAGACAACATCATGGAAGCTTCATGGAAGGCATAGAAGGTCTGAATAATCTGTACCAATATGGGGGGGGGTGGGATTGAAGGATGACGTACGTTTGATGATCAAAGGTCATCAAACTTTCTCAGGTCATACTGATCTACTCAAGAAACCCACGCTGGTTAGCACAAACTAGAGCCACTGGGAAGAAGGAACTAGACTAAAGAATTTCCCAGATCAGAACGGCCTGTGAAATGTGTTAGGCATTTTATTAATTTTTAGTTGATGCGGAAGGACCCAGCCCACTTTGGGTGGTGCCGTCCCTCAGCAGGTGGATCTGTGCTGTACAGGAAAGGTAACTGAGTGAGCCAGTAAGCAGATTTGGCTACTAAAGCGTTCTGTGGTTCTGGCTCCTGCTCCTGCCAGAGTTCCTGCCTTGACTTCCCTTGGTGATGAACTGTGTTCAGGAAGGGTGACCCAAAGAAGCCTTTTCTTCCCCAAGTTGTTTGGTGTCATGGTGTTTATTACAGCAACAGAAAGATAACTAGAATGGTAACACTTATAAGAATTGACTTAAAAGACCAAGAATGTGTGTCTAATCAAGATAATATAGCTTTGCTAACTTTGTTAGACTTTAACTATTTGGGGAAACTGAGTCATAACAAAACCAACTTTATTTAAAACTGTTTGGATTGTGTTGTCTAAGCTAAATGTCACACAGAAACTAAAATTATAAGACACATTAAACAGCCTTTCTGGGTGTTCACATCAGTGAGGGTGAGAGAGACCAATGACGAAAGCCAATATTTGGCCCTTGTTCCCAAGGTCAGCTAGGACCCAAGGACAATTCAGACCCCTCTCCTACATCACCCATCTTTTTGATCAGAGAGGCCACACAATCTCCAGAGGTTGGACTCCCACCAGTGCACACGTTATAGGAAGGGGAATCATTGGGGACCTCGAACCACAATGCTTGAAAGCTATAATTGTCTGGGAGTCTACACTATTGAAAAACATGTGTGGGGGATAGTACCATGTCAAAAGATAAGCAAATGTAAATAAAAGGATCACATGAAGACAAATCCCACATGGGAGACATGCTGAACTAAGATTCTATCCAAGTATCCAGTGGTGCCAAATGTAGAGAAAACAGATTATTTACTGATGATAGTAGACCACCTCTCCGGGTGGACAGAGACTGCTCCGTTTAAGATGCTCCTGCTGGAAATGTGATTATGATCCTCGTAGAGTAGGTTATGCCCTGATTTTGTTTTGTAAAAAATGCATTCAAATGATAGAATTCATCTTTCTGCTACCATTCTTTTTAAATTTATTGATGTTTTTATTTTATGCGTATGGGTGTTATGTCTACATCTGTGTAAGTGCGCCCATATCATGAAGAGCCTGTGGAGGTCAGAAGAGGACATCGGATCCCCTAGAACTGTACTTACATACTGTTGTTAGCCACCATGTGGGTTCTGGGATTCAAACCTTGGTCTTCTGTAAGAACAGCCAATGTTCTTAACCACTGATCCATCTCTCCAGTCCCTTCCTGCTGCTATTGTAAAGACCCCATGAAGGTTTAGATATTCACTGGGACTATCAGACCCCATGGCACCCCTAATCTGGGAAAATAGAAAAGTAAATCAAATTCTTAGTCAACATATCCCTAAACTTAAATAAGATTTTCATGGAATGTGTCTCCCTATAGCTTTTCTTAAAATTAAAATCATTTTAAGAATAGACGTGGGTCTATGGCCTCCGACATCATAGTGGAGTCACAGTCCTTCCCACTGTGGAAACTGAGAATCAATGTCTTGAAAATCAGGTGTTGGGACAGTCCACTTCGCTTCCTCTGAGGTCATAAGGCCTTCTCTCCCACATTCCTTCACCTGAATTCCACTTTTCACCTTAGCGATGGACTACTGATAAAAAGCTGGAAAGACAGCAAATTCGGACAACTTTGCAGGGTCCTTTCTGGTGCTATTAACCACCCAAACCACAGTTTGCATGGTGAAAGAAGTTGAACACACTGACCCAAATAAAAAAGGCTGCTGGCAACAGTGTCTCCAGAAAACAGACACTCCAGCTGCAAGGAGGTCCTTTGAAATCGATGGTTTCAGTCTTTTTATTACGGGGAATCTTGGTGATTAGTGGAACCAAGGCAATATCTCTGCTAACTGTTCAATGTGGTGCATGACTAGTCTTGGCCCGTGGAGGGTTAGGAGAGCCAGAGAGAACTTTCTTAGATGAACAAACGTATGTGACCTGAGTTTTCCCCCAGGGGTTTGGGAGCCTTTAAAAGAATCTGATGATGGGGGCAGGAGAGATGGCTCAGCATTTAAGAGCACTGGCTATTCTTGCAGAGGACCCAGGTTTAATTCCCAGCACCCACATGGCAGCTAACAACTGCCCATAACTTCAGTTCCAGGAGAATCTAACGCCCTCTTCTGAATTCCTCAGGCATTGCATGACACAGGAGCATTTACATACACGCAGGCAGTACACTTATACACATAAAATAAAAATAATTTAAAAAGAATCTGATGATACCGTATTGCTGAGAGGACACGGTATTGGTAGAGTTTGCTTTGTTTTTACTTAGCAGTGGGTTTCTTACAATTTGCTTGTGCCATTAGGAAACAAAGAAACAGACAAGAAAAACCTCCATCTTAGAAAAAAAATGCCTCTAGTACAAAATCCAAAAAGAGAAACTATTAAACCACCCCAGCCTTAAAGTCTCCTTTCCTGGTGGGACCCCTAATTGGCTCCATCTTTTAAATCTAATGTATGAAGGGAAGATTCTTGTTATATAGGAAATAGTTTTCAAGTAGGATGGAAAAACATCCAGGAAGTTGCTCTATATTCTTTTTTCTATTAGCTTAGTGATTAATGTAGATAAAACCTCATCACTCTGACTATAAAAGTTGATGCCTGTCAAGTTTTGCATTGTGGGAATTTGGGAAATCAGAAAAAGAATATATATATAAAGAATATATCTATCAATATCTATATCTGTCTATCATCTATCTACCTATTTATCTCTATTTATATCTATCATCTATCTATCTACCTATCTATCTATCATCTATCTACCTATTTATCTCTATTTATATCTATCTATCATCTATCTATCTATCTCTATCTATCTATCATATATCTATCTCTATCTATCATCTCTCGCTATCTATCTATCTATCTATCTATCTATTTATATCTATCTCTATCTATCTCTATCTCTATCATCTATCAATCAATCATCTATCTATCTATCTATCTATCTATCTATCTATCTATCTATCTATCTATCTATCTATCATCTATCATCTATCTA
>NW_008330120.1:838732-840920 GCF_000622305.1 Nannospalax galili
TGGGATAATTACAAAAGCTCTTCTGGGACTAACTACTTTATCCAATGAATTAGCTGAAAATTCAGGAATAAACGGCCCTTATTTAATATTATGGAATGGTGGTTTGGAAAGCGGCAATGACCTCTTTGACCTGCTTTGTTATAATTCTAGGAGTCATGGTTACCATTGAATATTATGTCATCCTGTGTGTATATGGTTAGTACAATGACTAATTGAAACAGTAATGACTCTCAAAGTTAATATCTCTTATCACAATTTGTTGCTGATGAACACCACGGAACTTTCATCACAGAGTAAAGTCAGGCAATATTAATTAAATTTGAAGAAAAGAGTGTAAGTGTATTGTAAAAGAAAAGGAAATTGTAGGAAATGTTAACAAAATGTACTGTCTTTTCTGTCCAGGGTTAAATAAGACGACTCCATTAAAAGATTGTAATGAGGCCACTTGGCAGCGGGGCAGAGTCCCCGGGCCCCTGTGAGAATTGTGTTCTTCCTTACACACATCTGTGCACCGTTCTGCAGAAGTAAAGCTTTTTGCTTTGACAGGATACTTGGATTGTCTGTTCATTTTCTTGGGACCCCAGACCCACATCTAACACTCACACGGATCTTGTAATACTTTTGTCGGGTTCATATGTATAGAGAACCGCAGTCTTTTGTACATTCTACAGAGACTTTGCTGATGAGTGCCGGCTAGTACCAGAGTACTTCTATAGACGCTTGAATATTCTCCATCTTTTGAGAACAAAGGGAACGTTTTTTCTTCCCCTGTGGTGGTTTGGATGAGAAAGTCCCCCACAGGCTCCGAGTATTTGGACATTTTATCCCTAGTTGGTGGCGCTGTTTTGGGAGGTCTTAGAAGGTGTGGCCGTGCTGGAGGAAGCACGTCACTGGGGCAGACTTAGAGAATTCTTGAGCCTTGCCAGATTTCCAGTTTTTCTCTGTGTGCTGTGAAGGCCCGAGCTCTGATCTGAAGTATATTCAGAGTAAGTTCTGACCTTCACAGTACCTCCTTGAAGATGAGTGCTGTGCTTTCTGTCCCTGCTCTGGCCACCTCCTGCCACCCTGCCTCCCCACCATGATGGTCTCTGATTTCCCTGGTACTGTAAGCTAAATAAACTCTTCCTTTTATAAGTTTCCTTGGTCACGGAAACAAACATCTGGTATCTCTTTCCTTATCTGTAGTATTGGCTTAACTTCCAGCACGGTGTTGAAAGGGCACGGAACAGGGCAGCCCTCTCCTACTGCTCCTCTCCATGGGAAAGTAAGATTCTGACCACTGACCACGCTTAGTCTGTACGGACCTATGACGTGAGCTTTGTCTACGTTCCTGATCAAGCTAAGGAGGTTCCCATTTGTTCACAACACACAGCAAGGCTGTGTTTAAACACGAACGAGCGCTTCATCTCCTCAACTACCTTCCCTGCATTTGTTGACAGGACCCTGTGATTGTCCCTCCTTCACCTGCTGACACGACAGGTTACATTATCGCCTTGTTGAACCAGCCTTACATATTTGGGCTAAATCCGTCTTAAATGTGGTGTGTAACTCCTTCCTTTCTTCCTTTCAAAAACATGCTTTCCTCTACAAACGTTCCTTTTAGATACGGTTTGAGGTTGGCTGCAGCCCATGCACTCTGGCTGTGCATGAAGCACTTTCCATATGATTAAGGGTTATTTACATTTCTTTTCTATGAATTCCCAGTTTATGCTTAGACATAATTTTTAAAAATGGGGTTTTGCTTAAAGTTTACTCAGAGATCTGTCCTCCGTTGATTAAGTATACTCTTTTTGTAGCTGGGAGATGGCTCGGTAGGTCAATGCTAGCTGTGCAGCATGAGGCTCTGGGTTCAGATCCCCACACCCACATGCTGCAGTCCCAGCTCTGGGGAGGCAGAGACACGAGGACCTCGGGGCTTTACCAGAAAGCCAGTCTAGCTGAACTGACAAGCTCCAGGTTCAGTGAGACAATTTGTCTAAAATCTCAAGTTAGGGGCTGGAGAGATGGCTCAGCGGTTAAGAACACTGGCTGTTCTTGCAGAAGATCCAGGTTTGAATCCCAACACCCACATGACAGCTAACAACTGTCCATAACTCCAGTTCCAGGGATCCAGCAACCTCTCTTGTCCTCTGAAGGTATTTCATGACACAGGTGCACTTACCTACATGCAGGCAATACATGCATACAC
>NW_008330120.1:841480-877167 GCF_000622305.1 Nannospalax galili
CACCTATCTATCTATCTATCTATCTATCATCTATCTATCTATCTATCTATCTATCTATCTATCTATCTATCTATCTATCTATCTGATGTGTGTCTGTGTGTGTGTGTGTCTGTGTGTGAGACTGGGGCAGTTATGAATTATGGCAAGCATAAATCGCTCACATGCATTACTGCGTTTGGGAGTGTGTGTTCATCTTGAGTAGATACTTGGGAGTGGCTTGCTGGGTTGATGATCCAGGTCTGACTGCTGGAGGCGCTTAGGAAGCACCGTCAAAAGCACTAAACGAAGTGCACATCTTAAAACGCCTTCTCCATGCACGATTCTAATTTAGGTTTGACCTGTAGAAATCAAACACCCTGCACAAAACAAGAGATGTTTTGGAGCTGAGATCCTCTCAAAGGGTCTCAAGCCCCAAATTAAAAAATGCTGTGTTTGAGGACCGTTTGGTGCTGTCTTCCAGCCGCCAGCAGGGGACCTGGCTCCTTCCTTCCCATTCCACCTGAGCAAAGTTCACGTGCTGGGAAACACAGTCAGTTGCAAGTCCTCAGGGCCCAGCGGCTAGCGCTCAGATGGCAACGCGTGCTCTGGGTGTGCAGCTCTACACCCGGTCTGCAGCCGTGCCGAACCCTGCAGCAGCCCGTCTCCTCATCAGCCATTGTTGCAGTTTTGGACATTTAATCCAGAGAAACTGTAAAAACAAATCATTTCACATCCTCCGCATCCCAGTCTGTCCTCGTACCTGCTGGATCTGATGTGTGAATCCAGGAACTGAGGAGCTGCAGGATTCACTACGTTCAAGCACACGCACTGTCTGGACAAGCACAAAGGTCCACACTGGGGAAGGTCACAGTGCACACGGACTGGAGGTGACTTCACCGGGGTGGGAACTGGACAGGAAGGCAGGGGTGTGGCAGGAGGGTTGGACTGGAGACTGAAACCGCGAGATTAACCTGGGAAAGCGGCCAATTTGCAGAGGAAGGCCGGAAGGCCATTAGGGCTTCATCTAACCAACAGAGCATGTGTGAAAAAGCCCCCCCCCCGCCCCAACCGGAAGAGGCGCGTGCTCTACACAGGTCTTATAAAGGGCCACCTATGTACAATGTGGCCAGCTCCCTTCTCGGCTCACTGGCCCACCCCCAACTCTTGGGAGAGCTTTCCCTTTCAACATGTCTATATTCGTGCTTCTAACTACCCTCCCTGGTGCAGAGACCAGAGCCAGGCGCACTCTGAACTCAGGCCGGTGGCATGGCTCGAAGCATGTTTTTCCTTTCTTTTCGTTTTGATACACTGGCCAAAAAGCTAAGCAGGCATTCCCTGACTCTCCAGGCTTTCTGTTTTCACTGACCGCCATGCTAACTTAAAGGGCATGGCATTTCCCCCATCTCCCTCCTCCAGGCACCTGCCGGGAGTTTCTGCCTGCTGTTGTTTTTCTTCTCTCAAATTTTAGTCAAACTGTCCTCAAGCTTTCTTTCAAGTCTGTTGTTAAGTTCTTTAATTCAAGAGGACAACTCCTAAGGAAACCTCGGTTTCTGGTTACAGGGTTCTCCTCCAGCAGAGGAAATGCTTCCCCACAGCTGGGCAGGCCACAAGCATGGGTGACCTCACACAGTGTAGCAGTCCAGCAGTGCACCCTGAGATCTCCTTACACCCCATCTCTGGAGAGGAGATGGGGACCCCTTTCCATACTGGCATGCTATCCCACCAATGGCGGCAGCTTGCTCACCACACAGAATGCTTGATGCAGACTAGACTTTCAGGAAACCCGCTGAACCCTCATCACACCCAACTTTCCCATCGCACCCAGCTCCCCCATCACACCCAGCTCCCTCTCATCACACCCAGCTCCCTCTCATCATACCCTGCTCTCTCATCACACCCAGCTCCCTCTCATCACACCCAGCTCCCTCTCATCACACCCAGCTCCCTCTCATCACACCCAGCTCCCTCTCATCACACCCAGCTCCCTTCGGGCCTTGTTCATGCCCCTCCCCCCGGTCTTCTCCCAGAGCCACAGGGTCTCAGGACCACATCATGGTCAGAGGTTAGAGCTGCTGAGTCCTGGCACGAAGGCCATAGGCAAGTCTTGGGCTCACATCTCCAGCTGGTACTTTCAGGCGGGCAGATGGCAACACCGGGCTATGAGCTGCTATTTTCAGGGGTTTTATGTTAAGTTTGGGTCTAAACTTGTTGATGTTCACACTGAACACTAGAAATAAATTGTTTTAATTTTTGTAGCCATCAGCCCTGTAACGGTGATTAGCGCGCAGTCACTGAGTAGCAAATAATACGTGTAGACTAGATGTATGGATTTTGAAAGATTAAGGCACAGTTTTCTTGGTTCCGGCACCGGCATCCCCTGGTGGGCCTGGCCTGCTTCCCGGGGAAGGCGACCCGGCAGCTTTGCAGAGCCTCGGCTGCAGTCCCGAGAGCCGCCGCTAGAGGGAGCCGTGCGAAGCGGCAAGGAAGAGCACAGGCCTGGACTGCCGGGCGCGCTGGGCACAGCCGCTGTTCCCAAAGGGAGAGGCGGGAAAAGCGGCTCCCTGTGCTCTCCCCCAGCATGGGCAGGATGGTGCTAAGCACTCGCTAGCGGTGTGCGTTACCACAGCACTCATAACCTCCTCGTCAATGATCTGAAACAGGAATTGACCTGAAACTTCACGAATAACGTGTAAAAGAAGCTAGTCCGCGGACACGTGATCGGCAGTGCTAGCTCCGCCCCCTCCTCCCCCTCCCCCCCTCCTGTTTAATAACATACATACACATGTCGGGGATGTGTGCTGGTGCCTGTGGAGGAGAGCACGATCAGATGTTCCTGGAGTTGGAGGTAAACAGCCCAACATGGGTACTGGAAACCAAACCTGGGTCCTCTGCAAGAGCAGTCTGCACCTGTACCTGCTGACCAACGTCTCCAGCCCCATCTCCAAAACAGTCTGCACCTGTGCCGGCTGACCAACGTCTCCAACCCCATCTCGAAAACAGTCTGCACCTGTACCTGCTGCCCAACGTCTCCAGCCCCAGCGCGAAAACAGTCTGCACCTGTGCCGGCTGACCAACGTCTCCAGCCCCATCTCGAAAACAGTCTGCACCTGTACCTGCTGCCCAACGTCTCCAGCCCCAGCGCGAAAACAGTCTGCACCTGTGCCGGCTGACCAACGTCTCCAACCCCATCTCGAAAACAGTCTGCTCCTGTACCTGCTGCCCAACGTCTCCAGCCCCAGCGCGAAAACAGTCTGCACCTGTGCCGGCTGACCAACGTCTCCAACCCCATCTCGAAAACAGTCTGCTCCTGTACCTGCTGCCCAACGTCTCCAGCCCCAGCGCGAAAACAGTCTGCACCTGTGCCGGCTGACCAACGTCTCCAACCCCATCTCGAAAACAGTCTGCTCCTGTACCTGCTGCCCAACGTCTCCAGCCCCAGCGCGAAAACAGTCTGCACCTGTGCCGGCTGACCAACGTCTCCAACCCCATCTCGAAAACAGTCTGCTCCTGTACCTGCTGCCCAACGTCTCCAGCCCCAGCGCGAAAACAGTCTGCACCTGTGCCGGCTGACCAACGTCTCCAACCCCATCTCGAAAACAGTCTGCTCCTGTACCTGCTGCCCAACGTCTCCAGCCCCAGCGCGAAAACAGTCTGCACCTGTGCCGGCTGACCAACGTCTCCAACCCCATCTCGAAAACAGTCTGCTCCTGTACCTGCTGCCCAACGTCTCCAGCCCCAGCGCGAAAACAGTCTGCACCTGTGCCGGCTGACCAACGTCTCCAACCCCATCTCGAAAACAGTCTGCTCCTGTACCTGCTGCCCAACGTCTCCAGCCCCAGCGCGAAAACAGTCTGCACCTGTGCCGGCTGACCAACGTCTCCAACCCCATCTCGAAAACAGTCTGCTCCTGTACCTGCTGCCCAACGTCTCCAGCCCCAGCGCGAAAACAGTCTGCACCTGTGCCGGCTGACCAACGTCTCCAACCCCATCTCGAAAACAGTCTGCTCCTGTACCTGCTGCCCAACGTCTCCAGCCCCAGCGCGAAAACAGTCTGCACCTGTGCCGGCTGACCAACGTCTCCAACCCCATCTCGAAAACAGTCTGCTCCTGTACCTGCTGCCCAACGTCTCCAGCCCCAGCGCGAAAACAGTCTGCACCTGTGCCGGCTGACCAACGTCTCCAACCCCATCTCGAAAACAGTCTGCTCCTGTACCTGCTGCCCAACGTCTCCAGCCCCAGCGCGAAAACAGTCTGCACCTGTGCCGGCTGACCAACGTCTCCAACCCCATCTCGAAAACAGTCTGCTCCTGTACCTGCTGCCCAACGTCTCCAGCCCCAGCGCGAAAACAGTCTGCACCTGTGCCGGCTGACCAACGTCTCCAACCCCATCTCGAAAACAGTCTGCTCCTGTACCTGCTGCCCAACGTCTCCAGCCCCAGCGCGAAAACAGTCTGCACCTGTGCCGGCTGACCAACGTCTCCAACCCCATCTCGAAAACAGTCTGCTCCTGTACCTGCTGCCCAACGTCTCCAGCCCCAGCGCGAAAACAGTCTGCACCTGTGCCGGCTGACCAACGTCTCCAACCCCATCTCGAAAACAGTCTGCTCCTGTACCTGCTGCCCAACGTCTCCAGCCCCAGCGCGAAAACAGTCTGCACCTGTGCCGGCTGACCAACGTCTCCAACCCCATCTCGAAAACAGTCTGCTCCTGTACCTGCTGCCCAACGTCTCCAGCCCCAGCGCGAAAACAGTCTGCACCTGTGCCGGCTGACCAACGTCTCCAGCCCCATCTCGAAAACAGTCTGCACCTGTACCTGCTGCCCAACGTCTCCAGCCCCAGCGCGAAAACAGTCTGCACCTGTACCTGCTGACCAACGTCTCCAGCCCCATCTCGAAAACAGTCTGCACCTGTAGCTGCTGACCAAGATCTCCAGCCCCATCTTGAAAACAGTCTGCACCTGTACCTGCTGACCAAGATCTCCAGCCCCATCTCGAAAACTTTAATGAAACTGTCCTCAAGATTCCTTCTGAGTCCATTTTAAAATTCTTCGAGCCAGGTGTGGTGGTGCACGCCTTTAATCCCAGCATTTGGGAGGCAGAGGCAGGGGGATCTCTGTGAGTTCGAGGTCAGCCTGGTGAGTGAGTTCTAAGCCATCTGAGGCTACAGGGAGACCCTTTCTAAAAAAGATTAAAATTCTTTTTTAAAAATTAGACTAGGAGCCCCAATTTCCCCAGTAACAGTTTCTGACAAATTGTCCGGCATGTCTTTTTTCCATAAAGACTTCCTAAATTCTTGACAGCGTTGCAATTCCTTCACCACACTTAGCAAGGTTTCCTTGAAACCTCTCATGTCACATGACCTCAAACCTGCTTTCATTACATCTACATTCTCTCATGAACATCTCTTGCCAGTGAGCTGCCCAAACCCCTACTGTACAAGGCCCACACTGGACAGCGGTGTCTCCACAACTAAGCTGAGCCTCTGTGAGTGCCAGCAAGTAGCGTTCCTCCATGGTTTCTGCTCCAAGGTCCTGCTTGAGTTCCTGCTCTGACTTCCCTCAGAGATGGGCTGTGACCTAGGAGTGTAAGGTAAAAAAACAAACAAAAAACCCTTTCCTCTCCAAGTTAGTTTCGGTGAGAGTTTATCACAGCAACAGAATCAAACTAGAACAGGTCCAGCACCTCCATGGCCCCCAAGACTCCTTTAACAAGAACAAGGCCGGATCTGCTGCGGGCACTGGACTGAGATGCCTAAGGGTGAAATCTGTCTCCTTTCAGGACAGAGGCTACCCTTTCGGTTCTGGACTAGCAGGAGGGGACCAAGGCATGGGGGAAAGAGTGGCTGTGGTGAGCGTTGGTCAGGGAATCAGATATCCCTGCAGAATATTTCTGCACTGAACATCATCCCACAAGACATCACTGTGGTCTTTGATATGTAGTTTCTCAAAGTGAGATAGCAGCAGGGGCCTCCTCCCTCAGCTCCCTGTTCGTGACCTGCCATGAGGGACCCAGCACCTCCAGATGCTGCAGACGAATCCACGCTGAGCTCTTCCAGATACTGGTAGATTATTTATACACATCGACCCAGCTAAATGTGTTCTGTCACTCAGCTTTGTTCTGATGCCTGCAGACCTCGTCTCCGTCCTCTTAGTGTGTGTGTTGTTCAAAACAACAGCCAGAGCGAAACCGGAACAGCAGGAGTTTCCTCACCAACCAGGTGCTCACCCTGGGATGAGCTCTGCACTAGAAAGCCCGGACCTGCACGTTATTCCTCACCGGTTTTCACAATAAGGAGCCTCTGTCGGAGCACTTTGAGATCATGTCCACAGTACAATCCCAGGGACTCGTAAATTCCACACCTGCCACTCCCGCCACCTACCTCCTGGGTGATCCCAGTAATCCTAATGAGAGCTTGTCCAGGTCATCTCCCGCACACTCGAGTCAGTGACATCACAGGCCTGCCTCTTTATGAAGGGCACTCTAAGAGTCCAGAGCCACAGAATCAGTTCCTGCCCCCACAGTGCATTCTCATTCTCATTCTCTCTCTCTCTCTCTCTCTCTCTCTCTCTCTCTCTCAAGAAATCTTGCTGTGCTATTGCCTCACAACCCCTCCCCTTCACAATCCTCCCCCTCAAAGCTGCAAGAGAGATAAACTAACTCGCCTCAGCCCTTGGCTCCAGCCATGGTGTCATATAGACTAAATCCAATCAAACTGTGCAGTGTGGAACTTCCCACCAGCCCCCAAAAGGATAGAAAAGTCAGATATGTCTTTTATTGGGAGGATTTCTCTAATGTCCATCCTCTGGTCCTTGCTGTCCATTGTGGCTCTCTTATTTTAAGTTAGCCCTCTCAATGAAGCTCCCCTCCGGGTTGTGAAGGGAAGCCTCTCCTTTCCTTTAAGCTACTGTCCTGCTGCCTCTGATATGATGTCCTGTCCCCTTTAAAGCTCTCCTACCTCAAGGCCCATCATGGCTTCCAGGGTCATGTTACTGGTGGGTGGGGTTTGGGCCCGCCCGGTGTTTCTAGGTTCTTGGCCCCTTAGTCCAACAATTGAAAACAAAGACTCACAAAGTTTTGTAAGAGAAGAAAATACCATTATTTGAAGTGTGAGTACAGGTTGCAGATGATTGACAGAGGGCTACACTGTCAGGACTGACAGAGATACACTGTCAAGTTTAACAGGGGGATACACTGTCAAGATGATTGACAGAGGGCTACACTGTCAGGAGTGACAGAGATACACTGTCAAGTTTAACAGGGGGATACACTGTCAATATTGGCAGCCAGCATTGATTAAAGGCCCCAGGCTACAGCTTGAGATCTCCTGTTCTGACATTTAAGGAAGGAGAGGCTGGTTGCTGAGGGGCATGGTCTGGGAGGTTCTCTAGTTCGATTGATAGATTAGGTCAGATATTCACTTTTCTCCTGCTGTCAATGTCCCTTCCCACAATGCACCTGATTTTAATCATCTGAATGCCCACTTAAGCATAGGCATAAGATGGTAAATAGGAGATTCTCCCTAAAAGTTTACTAGAGGACCAATTTTGCTACCCAGAATGGTACCCCAAACCAGTTCAAGCCAGTTCAACCCTTCTGTTCTTCATCCACAATATATTGCACAGCAGCAGGCCTTAGGGATAAGGCCAGCCCTACTCGGACAGTCAACATCTGCTAGATGGTCCTGCTTCTTAGGGCTGTGTCCTGGGGTCAGGAGAGGCCCCACCAACTGTGAGGTGCTGACTGAGGGCTGGGGGACAGGAGGCCAGTCAGCCAGCATGTAGGGCTAGAGGTGAGACGCAGTGGGAACTGCTGGGAAGTCAGAACCTTCCAGATTCTGCATATTGTGCGGTTCTGAGGGACAGCTGATACCTCGAGCAATGTCTGGTAGAAGCCTGGGCTTTGCTACCCTGGAGCTCAAGTCCCTGGGGAACTGAATGCTAGGAGAAAGGCCAGTCAAGTTACTTAGGAAGGCAGGCCCATCAGAGTAACAGCTGATCATACAATAGAAACACTTAGGGACAGAAGGGCCCAGAAAGATATATTCCAATTTTGGAAAGACCACAACTGCCAACCTAGTCTATTATATCTAGCAAGACTATCTTTTAAAACTGAAGGGGAAATACAAACTTTTTATGATAAAGGTAGACAAAGAAATTTATGAGCACTATGCCAGCTCTACAGACCATCCTGGAAAGAATGCTTCAATACAAAGAGAAGGGTAAACACACTCAAGTGGCCACAGTGGAAAAATAAGCATTAGCAGGACAAGTGATGAAAAGATCTAAGACAACACCACAAAATCATCAAAGAAAGCAATTAAACACAAATTTCAAGAATGATTTTGAAGATTAATAGTGTCAATTCCCCAATAAAAAGGCACAGAATAGCAGTCTGGGTTAGAAAACAGGAGCCATCTGTTTCCTCTTCCAAGAAACACACTTTACCAATAAAGACAAAAACCACACAGACAAACCACACTTTACCAATGAAGACAAAAACCAATGCACAGGTCATCCTGACAAAAAATAAACAGAGGAGCACTGGAGTTGAATGGCATCATAAACCAAATGCACCTAACAGATATCTACGGTATTTCTATCCAAACACTAAGGAATGCACATTGTGTTTAGTAGTCCATTGGAACTCCAAAATTGATCACATATTGGGACACAAAGAAAGCCTCCAAAAATATAAGAATACTGAGATAACATCCTATACTCTATCTGACCACAGTGGGATAAAGGTGGATGTTAACAGTAGTAGAAACTACACAAAATGCACAAATCCCTGGAGATCAAACAGCACATGTGGGAGTATGAAAGCGTCACTGACGAAAGCAGGAGGAAATTTTTTAAATCCTAGACTTTTTTTGATTATCGAAATCTAAGGGACAAAAGACTGGCCTAATACATAACTCAATAAATGCAATTCATCACATAAATGGATTCTCACACACACGAATCCCATGATCATCTCAGTAAACACATAAAAATCCTTCACCTAACTCCAACCCACCTTTATGATAAAAATCACAGAAAGGCTAGAAATGGAGATCGCATAGCTCAACATACTTAAAGCTACATCCAGTAGACCAATACCCAGCATCGTACTAACAGGGGAAAGACTCAGAAGCACTCTCACTAAGATAAAGGACAGGAGAAGGGTGCCCATTCTCCAATTGTTTTCAATATATTCACAACTCAATTCAACTCGCATATTCTACACTGTGAGCGTCCCCACCAGAGCGTTGTATTTGGTGCCACATTTATTTTCTCCCAGGCCTACAGTTTACCTTCCAGCTCGTTCTTACCCATGTGTATTCTGTAGTTTTAGACAAATGTGTAACGGCACCTATCCATCATTATGCTGTCGTCCAGAGCCAAGACACTGCCTGAAATGGTCAAGGCTCTTTGTAGTTTTCTCCCAAACTGTGGCACCCTTTGACTTCTGACCGTTTCATAGCCTTGAGTCTTCTAGAGTGTTGTGTGCTGTAATCACACAGCAGAAACCTGTTCAGACTGGCTCCTGTCACCGGGTGATCTGTGCTATGGTTTCCTCCCTGCCTCTTCCCATCTGAGCGCAGCACAGCCTGTCAGTCCATCCACTTGCTGAATGGTTCTTGGTTGTATCCAGGTTCTGCCCCTCATCAATAAAGCTTCAATCAATAACTTGTGAATGTTTTCATGTCAAGGTAAGATTTGAGCTTCTTTGAGTAAAGGTCAGGAGTCCATGTTCTGGATTGTACAGTAAGAGTTCCTTTGTTTTTGTAAGAAACTCCCCAGCCATCATCTAAGGTAGCTGAACTACTGTGCATACCCACCAGCAGTGAGGGTTCTGGTGCCCCAAGTCCTCACCAGCTTTGGTATTTGGGGACCTGGTTTTGCCCATTCTAACAGGTGAACTGTGGCACCTCACAGCTGGTGTGTGTGTGTACACATACCTACACAGGTACAGGTCATGGGAAGTTTGTGCAACTTGTGCACACACTTATAGAGGCCAGAGGTTGAACTTGGATGTTCTTCCTCAGATACAATCCATCCATCTTTGGGTTAAAGACAGGGTCTCTCCCTGGCCAGGAAGCCACTGAGTAGCCTTTTTTGGAATGACCAGTGACACCAAGGACATGCCTTTCCCCTTCGCGGTTCTGGAATTACAAGTGCATGTAGCCACGCCTGACTTTTTCAAGTAGGTTCCTGGGATCAAACACAAGTCCTCGGGCTCATGCAGCCAACACTTTTCAGACTAAGCTGTGTCCCCAGGCACGCTTTGCTGATTTTTATTTAAATTTTTGGGAGGGACGGATTTCACCTGTGACAACTGTATTTACATCATTTGCATTCCCCCCCCTTCCTCCTCCAATGCCTCCGTCCTCCTCCCACCGCTCACAAACTCATGACCTCCTCTTTTTCAATGATTGTTGTGACATGATACACACACACACACACACACACACACACACAAACACAGAGTTCCTTTAGTATTGCTTGTATGTACGTGTGTTTGGACATGACCATTTGGAATTGGATAACCTGGTATGAAGCCATTGGTTGCCTGTGGTTCTTCATGTAGAGGTGGAAACTTGTGAACTTGGCATGTCAGCTGATGGCACGATGCAGGTCTTGTTAAGATTTCACAGGGGCAGCGTCCGTCTCCCACCTGGAACGCACTTTCTAGCTGCAGGTGTCCTGCTCTCTTCACAATGGTCCCTGAGCCTGGGGCGTGGTGGCTGCAGGGGTTTGTCAGCTGGGTCAGTGCACACCACAGTCACTTGCTCCCTACGTTTTGACCAGCTGTTGATCACTAATAGCTTGCTGCAAAAGAAATTTCTTTGATGTGGAGTGGAAACTATACCTACCTGTGTCTGCTGTATTAATTCCTCTTTTGTTAATAGCATGTGTGAGGGAAGGTCGTTTTATGTGTTTATTCATCATATATGTACTGTGTGTGTGTGTGTGTGTGTTTAAACATCTGCTAAGGTACTTGGCTGCTCATTCAGGTTGCTCTGTTATTGTTGAATGTTTTTAAATTATATTCATGTGTTTTGGTGTGTTTGTGTATGTGGGTTTGCATGAGCACATGGCTTGCATGTGGAGGTCAAAAGACAACCTACATGACTTGGATTTTTTTCTTCTACCATGTGAATTCCAGAGATTGAACTCAGGCCATCAGGCATGGTAGCAGTCACCTTTACCTACTGAGCCATCTCACCAGGCTATTATTGTTGAATTTTAAGAGCTCTTTCTGTATGTTGGATAATGGTTCTTTATCAGATATGTCTTTAATAATGTTTTTATCCCAGTCTATGGCTTAAATTTTCATTCCTTCGTCAGCGTCCTTCACAGAGCAGGGGCCTGTAATGCTCATAAAGGCCAAATTACCATTTCTTGATAGTTTATGCCTTCAATTGACATCTAAGGCTTGTTCAAACAAAGGTAATCTAGATTTTTGCAAATATCACTTTCCAGGAGTTATATAGCTTTTCTTTTACACTTAGGCATCTAAATCTGTTTAGATGCACTTTTGTGCCTGTGAAACTGTGAATTCTCTCGTTTTTGTTACAATTCTGTTTGTTGGAAGATTGTCGTTCTGTGTTTTGTTGCTTTTGTTTCTTCATCAAATATCAATTGACCATATTTGTGTGGGTCTGTTCCGAGGTGGGGGATGGTGCTCTTTTGATATTTTTGCCCATTAAGTCACCAAAATGACACAGTATTATTGTAATTTTATAGCTACACATAAAGTAGGCTCCTGCAAGTCCTTAACTTTGATGTTCAATACAATGTTGGGTATTCTGGCCTCCTCCTCCTCCTCCCCCTCCTCCCCCTCCTCCTCTTCCTCTTCCTCCTCTTCCTCTTCCTCCTCTTCCTCCTCCTTCTCTTCCTCCTCCTCCTCCTCTGCCTCTCCTCCGTCTCCTCCTTTTTCCACCTCCTCCCCTCATTTGGCTTTCTAGTGTTTAATGATGACTAGCTGAGACTCAGGGACAGGACATTATTGTATGAAGTCACACCAAGGAGAGCAGTGGAGAAGGGACTGAAATGTCACTAAAGGCTTCCTGTGGGTGTTCTAGCACTTCATAGTGGGCAGTGACTCTGCTGCTGAGGAGCTGTGAGTCCTGGAGCTGGTCGCTTCTCTATTCCTCTGCTTCTTTCTCTATAGACAGTCAAGTAACAGTAGCTCCTTCTCAGCGTGTCACTGACATTGTAATAAGTGCTTATCAGAGTACATGGTACTTAGCAAGTACTCAACAAAAGTCATCTCTGTGCCCTGACCACCCTAAACATTGTCATGCAGATTGTGTGCGCTCTGGCATTACAAGTTGAACTTGAGTTTGTTTTGTGCTTTGCAAAGCAAAAGATTTATTTTGCAATGCAAATTAAGAGATAATCCTATTTTCACTTGGCAAAGATGTTAGAATTCAGTGCTGGGGCATATGTGGTGACCTAGGAGATGGGTAATCTCATGGAGGGGGTGGCATTCACATAGTCACAGTAGGGGTACTATCATGTCCTTGAGGCCTGCTTGGTTCTCATGTGCCAAGGGATATAGAGCCTGCATCCACTTTGGGAGGACCTCTTTGGAGTTGTGTGTTTAATGTGATAGAGCATTTAGCCTGAGATAAAGCAGGACTGAGGAAGTCTCAGTCTCTAAGAATGACAAGAAGTGACCTGCAGAGACTTGGAGAGAGCCAGGGGCATTCTTCAGCGTAGCATTAAAACAGGGATAAAGGGGCTAGAGAGATGGCTCAGTGGTTAAGAGCACTTACTTCTTGAGGACCTGAGCTTAGTTCCCAGCATCTATATCCGGTGGGTCACAATGGCCTGTAATTCCAGCTCCAGGGGATCTGGTGCCCTTTTCCGGCCTCCTAGGGAACCAGCACTCCAGTGTCTATCCCCATACACAGATACATGTATATCATTTTCAAAACAAGGGAAAGAAACTAAAAGTCTCATCTTTGTGTAGTCAAGTATAGTGGGAGAAGAGGGGAATTGTGGGTAGTTGTACATTAAATGAATGAATGAGCCCTGACAACTAGAGGCCTTCAAACACTACCAGTTAGCTGGGCATGGTGTACACAGCTGTAATCCCCTGTCTCAGGTGGCTGAGACTTGATCTGAGGCCAGTCTGGGATTTGTAGTTGAGCCCTTGTCTTGAAAACCAAGACCCAGGGCTGGTGAGATGACTCAGCAGGTAAAGAGGCTTGTTGACAAGCTTGATGACGGGAGTTCGATTAAATGTGCATCCTTATATTTACAGACAAGTGCACCTCTCGCCATTCATCAAAGAAGCTCCTTTTTGCAACAGATGGAGACCATTACAGAGTTCCACAACTGGTCAACCACAGAGTGTCTGTGAGATGCCCAGCCCTAAGTGACACATTTGCAATGCAACCTCTGCACCTAAGGCTCAGGGGTCACAGCAGAACACGGGGAGAGACAGACTATTAAGACACCTCACCTGTCACCAGAGAAGCCTTCTCATGCAACAGATGGTGGTTAACAAGCTACAACTGTCCAAAATGTAGAGGATAAGGGGCCGCAGAGTGCACACCCCTGGATGGTGCTCCTGTGTTAAACTTCTGCCACCCAGGAAGGGACCATTACGGACGAGGGGGTGGAAATAATGGAAAGGCCAGGGGTGGTGGATGACCATGAGGAAACAGAGTTTTGCAGGTGGCTGGGAACTTGCTCGTATGAACTTACTGCAACGCTCACGGCATGCACAGGACCCTGCAAACTCTAAGCAGACAAAAACCCAGCACAGAAGTGGGGAAATGAGTAAGAAGCCCCAACCTCAACTGAGGAACTGTTGGCACTACTGGGTGAAGGAGAGTTTGTCCTCTTTAAGGGAGACACTAGATAAGCTGACCAGGCTCCAGTAGCTAGACTCGGGGACATTTGAGGATACAAACTGGACTGGACAGGCCTTAGCATATATGACAGAATCCATGAAATATGGCAAGAGGGGGCTATGGAGGGGTGCAGATAGGGGACGATGTCTAAATATGATCAAGATGTATTGTATGAAATGCACAAAAATCCAATAAATAATAAAAAAGTCTCCCAACATGACATTGGTACAATAGTGAACTTTTATCTTGGGGGTAATCAACAACTACCTAAGTGGACTTAAGGCCCACCCAGTGGGAGGAAGCTTACGCATGGTACTGTAAACCTAGCCAAATACACATAGCTGGAGAGATCAGAGATCTTAGAGAAACCCCAAGGTTGTCACATCCGTAGACAAATGTAATTTCTTACTATGTGCAAAATGTGAATCCTTAAATTTACAGATGAGTCCTCCAGGCACCACCCATCATAGAAGCTTCTTCTTCAACAAACACAGATTATTACAGTTCCACAACTGGTCACACACAGCGATTGTCTGTGAATTACCCAAGCCCAAGTGGCACATCTAGGATGCAGCCTCTACACCTAAGGCTCAGGGAACACAGAAGAGGGATGAAGAGAACACTAATGCATCTCTCAACTCTCATCAATGAAGTTCCCTCATGTAACAGAGGACCAGAAAAGCCAAAGGTCACAAATGGCCAAAACGCAGAGACTAATCTACAGAGTGTGGGTCCTTGGACAGGACTCCTAAATTCCACTCACCCAGGAATCAGGGACCATTGTGGAAGAGGGGGCAGAAAGATTGTAAGAGCCAGGGAGGAGGTGCAGGACCATATGGAAATAGTCCTACAGGCTCCTGGGACCCTTCTCATACAAACCTACAGCAATGGTGTCAGCGTGCACAAGGCCCCTGCAAACTCAAGCAGACAAAAAACCAGCACAGATCTGTGGAAATGAACAGCAGGCCCCAATCTTAGTCAAAGAATTATAGGCAGCTGATTACTGCGGGGTGAGGAAGAGCTGATCTTCTTGAAGGGACGGACTCTATTTAGGCTGACTAGAACCCAGTGGATGAACTTGCACTGAGGGACATCTGGGGACACTAACTTTACATGATAGGCCTTAACAAAAATAGCAGAATGTTAACTCCAGTGGGGGGTGCCAAAGGGGAGGGGTTCAAAGATGACTAAGATGCTCTGTATGAAATAAAAACTCAATAGAAGTTTTCTAAAAATCTCCCTGGAGTATATTGCTCAAACTGACGTTCAGACAGTGCTTTTTAATGAGACTTATAGTTTTCTTCATATAAATCTTGTACAAGTTTTTGAGGTACAAATGTAAATATTTTATTTTGAGAAGTACAAATATAAATGGCATTCTGGTCTTCATTTCAATTCCACTGTTTAAACTCTAGTATAAAAAGTAATATATAAAAGCCATAGTAAGAGGGCTCCACCCACCTTCCTCCCAGTCTTCCCAATGGGAAAATTAGATCCGCACCATTAACTATGCTTAGTCTGAGTGTAGTCTGATGTGGGTTTTTGTCTAAGTTCTTTATTGAATTAAGGAAGTTCCCATTTATTCACAACGTACAGCAAGGCTGTGTTTTAAACACAAATTTCTGCTTCATTTCATCCACTGCTTTTTCTTCACTTGTTGATAGGATCCCGTGATTGCCCTGATGATGCCGGGGCAGCCCTGGTGAAGTGATGTGTTGCACTATTTCAGTGTTGAACCAATCTTGTGCATCTGGGATAGACTCCTCTTCACTGTGGTGTGCAGTTCCCTTCTGTCTCCCCTTCAGAAACGTGCTGACCCCCACAAATGTCCCTTACACCTTTGCCTTAGTGTTTGCTGTACCCCATGCCTTCTGGTGTGCTGTAAGTTCATTTAAGTTTCACTTCTCAAACTATAAATGAAGTTGAGCAGCATTTCATATTTTTAAGATCCACTTGCTTTTCTTTTCTATGAATTCATAATTTATGTTTTTACATGAGTTTTAAAATGTGGGTTTTGCCTAAAGTTTACTCAGAGATTAGGTATTCTCTACCCATAAAATATATTTTGTAGCTGGGAGATTGCTCAGTAGGGAGCTGCTAGCTATGCAGCATGGACGGTGTCCTGGGTTCAGATTCCCCACACCCACCTGAAAGATGATGGTGACAGCACAGGCTGGAATCCCAGCACTGGGGAGGCAGAGACGGGAGGGCCCTGTGCTTGCCTATAAAGCAGTCTACCCCAGCTGACAAGTACCAGGTTTAATGAGAACTCTAAAAACATGAGGAAGACAGTGACTCAGGAAGACAAATGATGTTGATGTCTGGCTTCTACATACAAATGCATATGTGTGCATGTGGACTTACACACAGACACACAGACACACAGACACACAGACACACACACACACACACACACACACAGGGTTTAAAGGTCATCCTTGGCTGCATAGTGGGTTTGAGACCGGTCTGGCATACATAAGACCCTGACTCAAATCTGTGTGTGTGATATAGCCATATATGTGTGATATTTTGGGTCCATTCATACTGGATATATTACTACTCACTGTTGTGCTGAACGTGCTCATTTTCTAACTGGTGGAGATTTAAGTTGACTCTGACTGGGGCAGTTAAGAATTATGGTAAACATAAGTGGTTTGCATACATTTCTGTGTTTGTGGGTGTGTAGGCATCTGGAGTAGACACCTGGGATTAGACTTGCTGAGTTGAGGCAGGTCTGACTGCATGAGGCATTTCTAAATTACCGTCACCATCTCATCAGCAAATCAGCAGACCAAGTGCACATCTCGAAACACTTATCCATTCAAAATTCCAACTTCTGTTTTACTTGCATTAGTACTGAAACACCCCGCACAAACCAGTAGATGTTCTGAGTTTGAGATTTTATTTTAAAGGCTACAGAGCATCTCCCACCCAAAGACTCCTCCGGAAGCTGTTTCAGAGGAACATCTGGTTCCAGCTTGAGGCAGCCACATGGGGGAGGCCTGGTACTTCCTTCCCATTTCACTTGAGCAAAGTTCATTTTCTAGAAATCATCTTTTCCGGTCCCCAGAAGCCACCCAAGGACTAAAACCTGGACTCCGAATGTGGAACTGCGGACGAGCCCTGAGCAACGATGGTCCTCATCAGCTGGCAAACTGCTCTTGTTGTTCCTGTTGCTCTTTTAGACATGTCATCCACAAACAAACTGTAAAATCATTTCACATCCTCCGCATCCCAGTCTGTCCTCGTACCTGCTGGATCTGATGTGTGAATCCAGGAACTGAGGAGCTGCAGGATTCACTACGTTCAAGCACACGCACTGTCTGGACAAGCACAAAGGTCCACACTGGGGAAGGTCACAGTGCACACGGACTGGAGGTGACTTCACCGGGGTGGGAACTGGACAGGAAGGCAGGGGTGTGGCAGGAGGGTTGGACTGGAGACTGAAACCGCGAGATTAACCTGGGAAAGCGGCCAATTTGCAGAGGAAGGCCGGAAGGCCATTAGGGCTTCATCTAACCAACAGAGCATGTGTGGAAAAGGCCCCTGACCCACAACCGGAAGAGGTTGCAAAGGTCTTATAAAGGGACGACAATGTGCCCAGGTGCTTTCTGAATGCTCTTGTCAACTCTGCGGCCCACCTCTGTTCTTCGGGTGCTTTCCCATTATTATTAATTATTATTATTATTTTAATTTTCTTTATTATTTTTATTTTGTGTGTATGCTTGTATTGCCTGCATATGTATAAGTGCACCCGTGTTGTGCAATGCCCATGCAGGTCAGAAGAGGCTGTCCGATCCCCTGGGACTGGAGTTACAGACAGTTGTTAGCTGCCATGTGGGTGCTGGGATTCAAACCCAGGTCTTCTGCAAGAACAACCAGTGTTCTTAACTGCTGAGCCATCTCTCCAGCCCCTGCTTTCCCATTCTTAACAAACGGTCTCTATTTCTGCTTCTAACCACATGTCCCTGGTGCAGTCTTTTGTCCTGGGACACAATAGCCTGGATTGTGGTGCCCTCTGAACGCGGGCAGGTGTACCACCATGAAGGATGCTTTCTGCGTTTTGACCCTTTTCAGACACTGGCCAAAAGCCCAAGCATGCTTTCCCTGACTTGCTGGGCTTTCTGTTTCTCTGACCTCCACGTGTAGCTTACAAGGCATGGATTTTTCTCTGTCTTTCCTTCTGGCACCTGCCTGTAGTTCCTGCCTACCTGTCTTGTTGTTTTTCTCTTAAACTTTAAAATTATCCCTGAGAACAAGATCCATATGCCCTTAGCCAGACTAACCAGAAGAAAGAAAGAGCAGGTGCAAACCAACAAAATCAGAGATGGACAGGGAGATACTACAGCAGACACAGATCACGATAAAGGAATTACTTTAAAAACCTGGGCTCATTACATCAGAAAATTGAAAGGAAATGGATGAATTTCTAGATTCAACTGACCCACCAAAGTTAAACCAAGAAGAGATAAGCAGCCTACACAAACCCATAAAAATAAGGAGGTAGAAACAGCAATACAAAGACTTCTGACTGAAAAAGCCCAGGTCCAGATGGATTCACAGCAGAATTTTTCTAGAACTTCAAAGAAGGACTACAACTAATACTTCTTAAATTGTTCCAAACTCCTTCTACAAAGCCGGCCAAAAACAGGTAAACGCACAACAGAAAAAGAAAATTACAAGCCAATATCCCCAATAAACATAGACGTAAAAATTCTCAATAAAAACTTGCAAACTGCATACAGGCTCACATAAGAAATAACATCCATCACAACCAAGTTGACTTTATTCCATAGATTCAGGGATGGGTCTACATACATGCCAATAAATGTGATAAATCATGTAAATGGACTTAAAAACAAAAATCATATGCTCTTAATAGACATAGAAAAAAACCTTTGATGAAAATTCAACAGGTCTTCATGATAAAAGTCCTGGTGGTAATAGGACTGAAGGAACATACTTCATCATAATTAAGGCTATCCATGACAAACCCACGGCCAACATCATTTTAAATGGAAAAACCCCAGAGAATGCCCATTAAAATCAGAACTAAGACAGGGCTTCCCACTGTCCCCACTCCTTTTCAACATAGTCCTTGAAACCCTAGATAGAGCTATAAGACAGGAGAAGGGAATTAAAAGGATAAAAATCAGGAAGAAGTTAAATTGTCCCTATATGCAGATGATATATTACACATAGAGATCCCAAAAATTCCAACAGCAAACATCTAGAAATGATTGACACTTTGATCGAAGTGGCAGGATATAAAATCAACTTACAAAAAGCGGTACTCCTTTTATACACTAATAACAAGCAATCAGAGAGGGAGATCGTGGAAGACCTCATCCACACTAACCTCAAAACATGGCTAAGAATGAACCTGACCAAAGATGTAAACAATCTCTGCAATGAAAACTTTAAATATTTTAGGAAAGAGATTGAGGATAATATACTAGAAGATGGAAAGACCTCCCATGCTCATGGATTGGTAGAATTAATAATGTGAAAATGACCATCTTACCAAAAGCAATTTATAGATTCAATATGATCCAAATCAAAATCACCATGAAATTCTTCACAGAAATAGAAAAAATCCTAAAATTCACATGGAATCATAAAGACCCCAATTGGCAAAGCAATACTGAGAAATAAGACTAATGCTGGAGGAATTTCCAGGTCAGATTTGAAACTATATTACAGAGCTATATTACAGAAGACTCAAGTGTGAGTACGTGCAGTTACAATCACCTGATATTTGAAAAAGCTGACAAAAATGCACACTAAAAGAAATACAGAATCTTCAACAAATAATGCTGGAAAAACTGGATGTTCATGCATAGAAGAATGAAATAAGACCACATCTACCACCCTGCACAAAAGTCAACCCCAAATGGATCAAGACCTCAGTATCAAACCTGAAACGCTGAAACTGTTGGAAGAAAACATAGGTGGCGCCCCACAAGATACAGGTGCAGGTAAGGACTTTCTAACCCTGACTCCATTCCTCAGGAATTATGGTCAAGAATGGATGAATGGGACCTCATTAAGCTGAAAACTTCTGTGCAGCAAACAAAACAATCAATCAGGTAAAGAGGAAGCCCACGGAGTGGGAGAGAATATTTGACAGCTATATATCTGATAGAGGCATACACAAAGAGCTCAAAAACAATCAAGAAAACAAATGATAAAGTTAAAACATGGGCGACAGACCTGAAAAGAGCTCTCAAAAGAAGAAATAAAAACAGCTAAGAAATACCTTAGTGTTCGACATCTTTAGTAACTGGGGAAATGCAAATCAAAACCACTGTAAGATTTCATCTTACTCCAGTTGGAATGGCTAAGATAAGAAAACAGGTGACAACAGACACTGGCAAGGACGTGGGGGAAGGGAGCAGTGATTCAGTGCTGGTGGGATTGGAAACTGGTTCAACCACTATGGAAATCAGTGTGGAGAAGTCTCAAAAAACTAAAAACAGATCTCCCATGTAACCCAGCCATTTCATGACTCCTTGGCATATACCACAAAGCACTCAACATCCTACTACAGAGACATTTGCTCAGCCATGTGATTGTGGCTCTTTTCACAATAGCTAAGAAATGGAAACAACCTAAGTGTCCCTCCGCTGATGACTGGATAATGAAAACGTGTTACATTTACACAATGGAGTTCTGCTCAACTGTAAAGGAAGATGAAATCAGGAAATTTGCAGGCAAACAGATGGAACGGGAAGCTAAGTGAGGTAACCTAGCCTCAGAAAAACAGGCAAGATATATTTCTCCCATTTGCGGATCCTAGCTCTGAATCTGTTTTCAAAAAATATTTTATTATTTTTACTTTGTGTATATTACCTGCATGTATGTAAGCGCACCCATGCCATGCAATGCCCATGGAGGTCAGAAGAGGGCGCCAAATCCCCTGGAATTGGAGATATGGATGGTCGTTAGCTGCCATATGGGTGCTGGGAACTGAACCCGGGTCCTCTGCAAGAGCAGCCGGTGCTCTTAACCACTGAGCCATCTCTCCAGTCCCCTAGCTCTGAATCTCTAGATGTGAGTATACATCCTGAAGGAACGAATTGCAGGAGCCAGGAAAGTAGAAAAGAATGATTCAGAGAGAGGGAAAGAAAGAGTTCAAGAGAGGGGAGAGCTGGAGACAGATGTTATTAAGAGGGAAACAGGGAAAATGGAGAGTACTTTCATTGGAGAGGGAGAAGGGAGGGCTATGCAGGGGAAAAGAGATGGGGGAAAGCTTTAAGTTTTTGTTTGGTTTTTGTGTTTTTACTTTTTGAGATATGGTCTCCTTGTAGCCCCAGCTGGCCTGGAACTTATTATGTATATTGCTTAGGTGCTGTGAGAAACCATAGGGAAAATTTTATTTCATAAACCTCCTGAAAAGAAAAAATATATATAACATGTGTCGACCTGAAGATTATGTAACAAAAATCAGAGTGCGAGGCAAGGGAAATCTCCTTTTGTGTTGTTAGTCAGGGTGGTCCAAAGACTCCTAAAACAATACAGGCTACGGCCCTTGCTACCTCCCAGAACCTGAAGATAAGACCGTACTGCTGAAGTCAAGGCATGCTTTCCAGAATACTGGAGCAGTACTGACCTGGAAGCCTCCTCCCCAAAGCCTAGCTCTCTGAAGTGTCAGGAGGTGCTATACGAGCTGCCAAGGGAGAGGCTGATCAATGGGCAGCCAGTGCAGAGAATCACACCTGGTGGAAAGGCCGAGACCAGGCAGATGTGAGTGCTTGCCAGCTCCCCCTCCCCCCACCAAAGGCTCAGGGAACGCCCAGGACGAGGCTGGAAAAGTGTGAGAGTTGGAGGGCAGGAGTGCTGGGAAATGCCTTCTGCATTACGAGGCTCTTGGACTCGTGACCTCCAGCATCCGTGCTTCACTGCTCGGGACCCGCACAAGATCAAGCCAGCCAAAATCCCAACAGAGATGAGGGAGGAACTTACAAGGCCCCACCCCTAACTGAGGAGCAGTTAATATGTGCTGGAGAAGGATCATGCTCGGTGGGTGTGTCCCTCTGTAGCTCGCCCATGCTCTAGTGGGTGGCCACTCACACACACACACACACACACACACACACACACACGTGCCAGCACTAAACGGACTTAGCAGTCGTGAAAAAAGCCAAAGGCTTCTGCCACAGAGGAGGTAAAGCTAGAAGGGGCACACGTTGGAGATCTGGGGAGTTGCAGGGCCAAGCTGGGGATGTACATGATCATATTTCATTCCATATAGGTCTGAAATCCTCGTAGCTAAGAAAAATATTCTAGAAAACTTCAGAATCTGATGAGCATATTTTAAACTTGTGTTTTAATTTCCAAGATTATCTTTAACCATTGCAGGGGCTACAGGGAGACCCTGTCTCAAAAAGACCAAGAAGCAAACATGAAAAACAACAACAAAAACCCAGGCATGGTGGGCACACGCCTTTTATCCTGGCACTTAGGAGGCAGAGGCAGGCCAATCTCTATGAGACTGAGGCTACCCTGGTCTACATAACCAGTTCCAGGCCATCTGGGGCTGCAAGGAGATCATATTTTAAAAAGTAAAAATATAGAAACAAAACAAAAACTTAGAGGTTTTTTTCTTTTTCTTTTCTTTTTTTTTAAGATAACTTGCAATTAGAAGAAATTCATGAAAGCCTGGACATTTCTACACAAATCCTGAGCCTGGTACCATGTACTGCCTTCTGAGATGAAGGATCCATTTCAGGATTCACAGAAGATGAGTGAGTGTGTATGTATGTGTGTGTGTGGGGGGGTCCTATGTACACTGGGGAGAAGGCCAGGAGGGCAGGATGTCAGGTGCCCTGCTCTTTCACTGTCTAACTTATTCTCTTGAGACAGGGTCTCTCACAGCACCTGGAGCTGGGCTAGGAGTGACAAGCCCTGGCAATCCTCCTGACTCTGCCATCCACAGTGCTGGTGTCACAGGTATGCATACAACCATTCCTGTGTTTTTACCTGGGTGCTGGAGGCTCAAACTCAGGTTCACATCCTTGAGCAGTGAGCACTCTGACCCACTGAGCTCTCTGCCCAGCCCCAGAGAGATGCTTTTCTCTTTTGAGGGCATCCCATCATGTGTTCATAAAAGCTGGTACATTTTCTTCAACATGCTGTGTTTTCCACAACTTGCGGACAGCAGACTCACATAGGATTACAGAGTCTGATGCCGGAACTCTTGGAGAAGAACCCTACATTCGCTGACTCCCCAGGGCATCTGGGCCTGGGGTAGTTACAGGTCCCAGCATTGTGATCCCATAGTAACAGCACAGGCAGCAGCACTGTGGTGCCCCTCGTTTATCCTTACAGACCTTGAACTCCACAATGTGTTCAATCTCTGTGCTCTTATTTTAGTGTTAAAATAATAAATCACACTCTAATAATAATTCCACATTCGGAATTTATTAGTTTTTTTTTTTAATTTAAGTCTTTATTGTTTAGAGAAGGTTTAGGTTTACAGGAAAACTGAATGTCGTACACAGACTTTCCTCAGACCTCTGCCCTATGTATACGCAGCCATCTCTATTATCAACCTCCTACCAGAGATCTACCTTTGATACCCCATACATTGCCACTGCAGGGCCACAGATCAGGGTGAGACCCATTCTTAGCCTTGTGCATTCTATGGGCTTGGACACATTTATAATGAGATCTGCTTACCATTGTGCTGTTGTTGACATCCAAGCCACTGCCCCCAAATCCTCTGGGCTCTTCTGACTCATCCCTGTCTTCCCCAAACCCTGGTACCCACTAACCTCTGACCTCTCTCCATAGTTCTGAGTCTTCCAGAGTGCCCTGTGCTGTAACTGCACAGTGGCAGGCAGTTGAGACGCACCCCTGTCATGGAGTGATGTGTCTTTGTTCCCTCCCTGCCTCTTCCCCTCTGGGTGTGCCCATCCATTCACCTCCTGAAGGGCATCTTGGTTGCTTCCAGGTTTTGCCCATTGTGAGAAAAGCTTCACTTAACATCTAAGTGAAAGTTTCAAGTGACGGTAAGATTTCAGCTGCTTTGAGCAAAGGCCAGGAGCATACATCGGAATTTTACAGTAAGAGTACTACATTTCGTTTTGTAAGAAGCTCGCAAGCAGTCTTTCAAGGAAGCTGTACCACTGGGCATTCCCACCAGCAGTGAGAGCTCCTGGCACCCTCATCCTCACAGCATTTGGTGTTTTCTGAACCTGGATTGTTGACCGTTTTAACAGGCAGCCATTGACATTTTACTGTTTTGTGTGTGTGTGGGGGGGTGTACATGTATGAACACATGTGCATGTGGTGGGAGAGTTAGTGCAATTGTGAGCACATACTCTGGGGACCAGAAGTGACCCATGGGAAACCCTCCTCAGGTGCCGTCGTTAGTTTGGGTACAGGTTCTCTCCCTGGCCTAGAACTCCCTGAGTAGCCTAGGATGGCTGGCCAGTTATTACAAGAGACACACCTTTGCCCACCTCTGCAGCTCCGGATTTCAAGTGCATGCCACCACGCCTGACTTTTTCAAGTGGGTTCCTGGGATCAAACTTAAGCCCTCGGGCTTATACAGCCAACACTTTAGAGACTAAGGTTTCTCCCCAGGTACACTTTACTGATTTTTATTTACATGTTTTTTATTCTGGGGGGATTTTCATCATCATTGCTACCCCTCCCTCTCCATCCAACTTCTCTCCTGCCTACCCCACTGCCTACCCGGCTGCCTACCCGACTGCCTACCCCACTGCCTACCCCACTGCCTACCCCACTGCCTACCCCACTGCCTACCCCACTGCTTACCCCACTGCCTACCCCACTGCCTACCCCACTGCCTACCCGACTGCCTCACAATTGCAAGACCTCTTCTTTAAGTATAGTTACATTTCTACACATATGTATATATGCACATACAAACTTCTGAGTTTGTTAAGTGTTTCTCACATGTGCTTAGGGATGAACACTCGGATTTGGACAGCTTGTCACAGAGTCTATCCCTGGAGAAAACTGGTTCGCCCTCTCTCAGCAGCCACTAATAGCCTGTAACTCTTCATCTAGAAGTGGGACATTGTGAAACTTGCCCACCCACATTGATATGTCAGCTGGTGTTACCATTATGCAGGTCTTGTTCAGGCGACCATATTGTTAAAGTTTCATGGATGCAACTTTTCTGTCATGTGTAGAAGACATTACCGACCTCACTGTGGGCTTTCTGGTCCTTTCGTTCCTACAATCTTCTGCAATGTCCCCTGAGCCTTAGGTGTTGGGGTTACATTGTGGATGCATCAGTTGGAGTTGTGTACCCCACTATAACTTACTGTGCGCATTTTTACCTGTTGTGGAGCTCTGTAAAAACCTCCATCTGTTGCAAATGAGACTTCTTTGCTGCACGGTGAGAGCTATATTTATCTGCTTCGGTTGCTTTAATTCCTTTTTCGCCAATAGAATGTGCCAAGGAAGGTCTTTTTCTCTGTTCATTCACCATCTGCATATTGTGTGTGTATGTGTAAGGTGTCTGTTAAGGTCATCAGCTCCTTTTTGATTCAGATTTTTTGTTTTCTAATTGTTGAATTTTATGAATTATACTCATTTATTTGTGTGTTTATGTATGTGTTTGTGCACAAGAACATGGGGACGGTCTGTTTCTGGAGGTCAAAAGACAACCCACGAGACTTAGATCTTTCTTTCTGCCAGGTGGGTGCCGAGTATCCAACTCAGGTTGTCAGGAATGGTAGTGGGTGCTTTTCCCAGTCACTTATTGTTGAATTTTAAGAGTTAAATTTTGGATAATGGTTCTTTATTGTAAATGTCTTTTTTCAATATTTTTCTCCAAGTCTGTGACTTGACTTCCTTCCCCTGTCAGAGCTCTTCACAGAGAGGGGCTTTAACATCCATAAAGTTCAAATTATCACTTCTGGATGGGTCAGGACTTCAGTGTGACATCTAAGTCTTGGTCAAACCCAAGGTAATTTAGAGTTTTGCAAATATTAATTTCTAAGGGCTGTAGAGATGGTTCATCGGTTAAGAGCACTGGCTGCTCTTGCAGATGACCCAGCACCCACATGGTGGCTGCATTTTTACCTGTTGTGGAGCTCTGTAAAAATCTCCATCTGTTGCAAATGAGACTTCTTTGATGCACGGTGAGAGCTATATTTATCTGTTTTGGTTGCTTTAATTCCTTTTTTGCCAATAGAATGTGCCAGGGAAGGTCTTTTTCTCTGTTTATTCACCATCTGCATATCGTGTGTGTGTGTGTGTGTGTAAGGTGTGTGTTAAGGTCATCAGCTCCTTTTTGATTCAGATTTTTTATTTTCTAATTGTTGAATTTTATGAATTATACTCATTTATTTGTGTGTTTATGTATGTGTTTGTGCACAAGAACATGGGGACGGTCTGTTTCTGGAGGTCAAAAGACAACCCACGAGACTTAGATCTTTCTTTCTGCCAGGTGGGTGCTGAGTATCCAACTCAGGTTGTCAGGAATGGTAGTGGGTGCTTTTCCCAGTCACTTATTGTTGAATTTTAAGAGTTCCTTCCAAATTTTGGATAATGGTTCTTTATTGTAAATGTCTTTTTTCAATATTTTTCTCCAAGTCTGTGACTTGACTTCCTTCCCCTGTCAGAGCTCTTCACAGAGAGGGGCTTTAACATCCATAAAGTTCAAATTATCACTTCTGGATGGGTCAGGACTTCAGTGTGACATCTAAGTCTTGGTCAAACCCAAGGTAATTTAGAGTTTTGCAAATATTAATTTCTAAGGGCTGTAGAGATGGTTCATCGGTTAAGAGCACTGGCTGCTCTTGCAGATGACCCAGCACCCACATGGTGGTGAACAACTGTCCAGAATGCCAGTTCCAGGGAATCTGACACCCTCGTCTGTCCTCTGTGGGTGTTACACAACATGGGTGCACTTACATGCATACAGGCAATACACAAATGCAAATAAAAATACTACAAATATTTAAAATATTAATTTCCATTGTCTAGTTTTTCATTTTACACTTGGGTCTCTAATCTGTGTAGAGGTAGTTTTGTGGGCATGTGAAAGGTATGAAACGTGCATTCTGGTTTCCAGTTTTGTTGTCTTTTCTGTCTTTTGCTTACTTGTTCTTTAATCAAATATCAACAGACAATGTTTGCGCAGGTCTATTCATGAGTGGTATGTTCTGGGATTTTTATATTTTTGTCTATCTACTCACTAAAATCACGCAGTGCTGATTATTACAGCTTTATAGCTACACTTGAAGTATGCTCCCACAGGTCCTTAAATTTGTTGTTCAATATGGTGTTGACTATTCTAGCTCTCCTCCTCCTCTTCCTCTTTTCCTCTTCCTCCTCCTCCTCTTCTTCCTCTTCTTCTGCATATAACCTTAAGAATCATATTTTTGACATCTAAAACCTATCTACCTGGGATTTATTATTGTTCAAAGTAGACAGAATTGATATTCAGGCAGTGGTGATCTTTCACTCAACGGAGTGGCACATCTGCCCCCAAATTTCCTCTCTGCAAACTCTAATCAGTCTAATAGAGTTCCTCTTCTAGATCTTGAACATGTGTTTGTCAGACACACACATAAACATTTCATTGAGAAGTGTTCAGATAAATGGCACTGTAGTTCACATCTCGTCTGCTTTTTCATTCTGGTATAAAAAGGGATCGTCCTCACATTTCCCATTGCAATCTTGCCTATGAGTGCTTCTTAGCACTAGGGCATTTCTGTGGACTCTTTCGAACACTCTTCATGTCTTTGAGAACAAAGATAGCTTTATTTCTTTCTCCGAAATCCCTCCTGTTTCTTTTGTCACATGGCGTTGGCTTAGCTGCTGGCAGAGTGTTGAAAAGACTCAGCAAAAGGGCTCAGCCACACCAGTCTTCCCGGGAAACTCAGATTTTCCTCACACTGTTAGTCAGTGTGTACCTAGGATATAGGTTTTAGTCTATGTGCTTTATCTAGTTTCTAAGTTCCCGTTTGTTCACAGTACATGGCAAAGTTGTTTTGAATCCTGTGTTTGTGCTTCATTTATGGACTGATTTCCTCATGCGTCGGCATGGCCCTGTGACTGTCTGCTCCTTGCTTTAATCTTCGGCAGCTGCTACAGCTCATGCCTTTTGGTGTGCTGTGATTTTATTTAATTCACTTCTCAAAGTGTAACTGAAGTGGAGAATCGCTTCGTATGATTAAGGGCCGCTCACATTGCTTTTCTGTGAATTCCCTGTTTCTGCGATTCTTAAAATTTTAGTTTCTGCTTTATCTTTTCAGAGACTGTGTTTTCTCCATTCATAAAATATATGACAGTTGCAGCTGTGGAGATGGTTCATTAGGTAAAATTCTGGTGGTACAAGCATGAAGTCTTGGGTTCAGATCCTCAGCACCCAGGAGAAAGCAAATGGTGACCACACATGCTGTAATCTCTTACTGAGGCATCAGAGACTCGGGGACCCTTGGGGCTTTGCCAGCAAGTCACTCAGCTGAATTGACAAACTCCAGTTCAGTGAGAGAACTTGGCTGAAAGTCTAAGTGGACAGTGACTGAGGAAGAGAACTGATGTTGACATCTGACCTCTACATGCACGTGTACACAAGTGCCTGCACTTGCATTCACACACACACACACACACACACACACACACACACACAGAATTCTAAGGTTATTCCTTACCACATAGTGAATTTGAGACCAATATGAGCCATATAAGATCTTGACTCAAATATGTGTGAAACATATATACATGTATATATATACATATTTAATATTTTAGGTCCAATCCTGTTGGATATGTTAGTACTGTGCCCACTGTTGCACTGAGCAGCTTTGGACATGACACAGTTGCTCATTTGCTAACTGCTGGAGATTTCGGTTGACTCTGATTGGGAGGTTATGAATCAGTAAACATAAATAACGCACATGTATTTTCGTGTTTGTGTCTGTGTGTATTCATCTTGAGTGGACACCTAGGAATAATCATGCTGGGTTGTGATGCAGAACTGACTGTATAAGGCACTTTCAAAGCTCCGTCAGTATCTCACACTCTCAGCAAAGCAGCTGACAGAGTGCACATCTTAAAACAACGTAGCCATGCATGCTTATAATCTACGTTTGACTTACGAATTAGAAATCAAACATCCTGCACAAAACAAAAGTTTTGGGTCTGAGACTTCATTAATAGACCAAAGAGGGGTCTTGAGCCCAAGCCTTGTGAGCCAGGCTGTTCTAGAATATCATTTTTTGTTCTAAGTTCAAGCAGCCACAAGGGGGAGCCCTGGATACTTTCTTCCCATTTAACTCGAAGTTCATTTTCTCAAGTCCCCAGAACCCATCCAAAGATACTGGTTTGAAAACATGGACTCTGAACCTGGAACTCTGGATGAGGCAATCTAGAGCTGTGCCTGAGCCCTGCAGCAGTATATTGTCATCAGCAGTGAGCTGTTTATGTTCTTATTGTTGCTGTTTTAGATTTCATCCATAAAGAACTGCAAAAATTAATCATTTTCACAACCTTACTCCTTCCCTGTCCCTGTTGGATCTGAAGTTTCAATTCAGCAACATGGATTTTCAGGATTCAGTGTCCATAAGGTGTGAGACAACACATTGCGCTGCAGCGGTCCAGTGTCCACAATAAAGTCAGAGTGCCCACAGGGACGCTTGGTAACTGTCCACAAAAGCAGGAATGGGGACAGGATGGCATGCGTGTGACAGGACACCAGGACTGGAGACTCAAACATCAAGATCAACATAAGAAAGAAGCCAGTTGGCAGAGGAAGAAAGGAAGCCCCTTCCTCACTTGGGCTTCATCTAACAAAGAGCGTGTGTGCAAAGTCCTAGAGATATAACCTGAAGAGGTGTGTTTTCTGTAAAGATCCTGTAAAGGGCTATCTGTGTACAGTGTGACCAGGAGATCCTGAGCTCTCCTCAGCTCACTGACAACTCCCAGCATTCCTTGGAATGCTTTCCTTTTGTTAATAAACTGCCTCCATTTCTAGTTCTGACCACATATCTCTGGTGCAGTCTTTCACCCGGGACACAAGAGCCTGGAATCAGGTGCCCTCGGAACCCAGGCTCCTGCACTGGCACTAAACATGGTTTTTGCATTTCTTTCGTTTTCAGATACTGACCAAAAACCTCAGCGTGTTTTCTGTGATGGGCTTTCTGCTTCTCTGACCTCTGAGTCTTGACTTAAGGAATAACTTTTGCTCCATCTCTCCTCCTCCTGATAACTTCCAGGAGTTTTCAGCACGCCTCTTCTGTAGTTTTTTCCCTCAAACTTTAGTAAAATTGCTCTCAAGCTTCCTTCTAAGACTACTCTTCAATTCTTTTATTAATGAGACTAAGAGCTCAAAAGGAAACCTGTTTCTCTAATAACAGGTGCCTCCTCCAGTAGAGGGGGTGCTCCCTCCACAGCTGGGCAGGCCACGAGCCTGGGTGAACCCACACAGTGTGGCTCTCCAGCTGTGGACCCCAGGATCTCCTTGCACATCATCTCTGGAAAGGAGATGGGGATCTCCTCCTGTGCTGTCCCACCAAAGGTGACAGTTTGCTCAGCACACAGAACCCTAGGCACAGACTCACTCTCTTCACTCCCAGCCCCCTGGGGGACACAAGTGGATAAAAACAAGGGCCTGACATGAAAGGACCATAGGTGAGGCTTGGGCTTATATCTCCATCTGGTAGTCACCGAGCCCCAGGTGGGAGCTGTAGGCTCAGTCAGTGACTATGTTCAGGGTTTTTTTGTTTTGTTTTGTTTTTTTTCATAAAGTTTCAGTCTAAATCTGATGAATTGTTCACACTGAACACTAGAAAAACTTTTAATTGTTTTTATTTTTAAAGAGCATCATTATGACACTGATCAGCATGGGGTCAATGAGTAGCAAAGAGTACACGAAGCCCAGATCTAGGAGTCTTGAGACTAAGGCAAAGTCCTCTTGGGCACGGGACTCCAATTGCCACTGATGGGTGCCTGGCATATTTCCTGCAGAAGGCAGCCATAGTTTTGCAGAACCTTGACTGCAGTCCTCAGAGCCACCAGCAGAGGGAACCATGGTTCCCTCTGAAACTGCAAGGTAAGAGCACAGAACTGTGACTCCTGTATTCCTTGGAGGTGTTGAAGTCTTTGGAAATGAAAGAGAATAGAAAAAGGACCTTCTGGGGGAGTGTCCTCTCTTAGCTTGGGCATGCCGGTGCTGAGCACATGCTAATCTCATGTATTTCCACTACATCTAAAGCCTTCTTTCCAACGATCTGAAAAACAAAACCTAGACACCATATGGTTCAGTGGCAGAGCAAGGACTTTCTTTCCTCATCCCCTCTCCTTAGACCTTGGACCCACCCATTGCTCTGAGATGGTCTGAGAATGGCTGACTCAGCCTCGGGACTCTGGGGGTCAGTAGGCCAAATCCTGTCATGTTCATCTTCCTGCTTTGGGACCAGACCATCTCTAGTCCCTTCCACTGCTCCAGGGCTTAGGCTTCCCTACTGGCTAGTAGAGGCCACACATCCTATTTCCATCCCCTCCTCTTGGGCTTCGGATCCACCCATCACTCTGAGAGATGACCTGAGAGTGCCTGATCTGGGTCCTGGTGGGCCTGCAAAAACCAGCAGTGCCCATCCCTCTGCTTTGGGACCATCTCTAATCCCTCTCTCTCTCTGCCTGACAGAGACCCGTATACTACCCTGGTAGTCAGACTCTGCCCACTGCAGCTTGATTCCCCCACTCCGAACAGCTCCGTTCTCTCACTGAACTTTGGCCCCATTCCAACCTTGTACCAAGGACCATCCTGCTCCTCCCACCTCAGATCTCTGGACTAGCTTCCTGATTCAGAGCCCACCTACTTCATCCTGATCCCCACACCCAGCTTAGCTGTATTCTCCTGCTTCAGGGCCCACACTTATTCTACCTAGCTAGTTAGAGCCTCCCTACACTGACCCCACTCCAGCCTCAGCTCTACAGCCCCTCCTGATCTGCCTGCTTAGGACCTCCTCACTAGCCTGCCATAACCCAGACACTGGACCCCCACAGCCTTGAATTCCTATCACCTCACTGGAGAGCACCTCACTAATGAACTTGGAATCATTCTGTCCCACCAATAAAAAAATAAAAAAAAATTAGAACCTGAGGGGCACACCAACTAATTAAACATAGTTGAGGAAAAACAACATAAACAGAACCAAACTTCAGCTAAAAAAGGCAGACTAACATTTCACATCACAAATGCAACCGAAAAAAGAGATTCATATGCCCAAATGGCACTGCAAAAACACAAATAATAGGAAAAACTAAGAGAATATGTCCCCAACAAGCCACCAGCCCCACAGAAGTGTACTACAGTGAGAATCACCCAGAGGAACCCCAGGACACAAAACTGAAAAGGACAATCATAAACACGATCAAAGAACTTAAAGAACACCGACAAAACTCTCAGAGAAACCAAAGAAGACAGGCACCAACTCCTGACTGGAGCTCGAGAAAATACGAATATCCAGCTGAACGAAGTGACAACAGGACTGGAAAAGAGAATTCCCCAGAGACAGAAATAGTGAATAAAACCCAAGCCAAAATGGAGGTGGGATTGAAAAACTCAAGAAGCCAATTTGAAATGACAGGAGAAAGCCTCACAAGCAGAATGAATGAAATGAATAACGGAACATCAAGACCGAAAGACAGAGCTGGAGAACTGGCCTGCTCAAGCAAATAATATGAAAAATTTAAAAAACACAGGAATGGAACAGTCAGGAAATGTGGGACACCATGAAAAGACCAAATCTGTGCATCGTAGGTATGGAGGAGGGAGACTCTCAGGTCAATGGCAATGACCAGATTATGAACAGGATTATAGAAGAAAACTTCCCCAAATTAAGGACAGACATGTTTATAAAGACAGAAGAAGTGCTCTGAATCAACTAGACAGGACAAGAACAGCTTCTCCACGGCATATCATAGAAAACACTAAATGCACAGAACAGAGAGAGAATACTGAAAGCTTCTAGAGAAAAACAACGAGTTACATATAACAGAATTACAGCTGATTATTCATTGCAAACTGTGAAAGCCAGAAAAGCCTGGACCAAAGTATTCTAGGTTCTAAATGACCGTGGATGCCAACCCAGAATAATAATTTACCCAGCAAAACTATCTATCATTGTCAAAGGGGAAAGAAAACTCTTCCATGACATGAACAGGCTGAAAGAATTCATGTCCACTGAACCAGCCCTGCAGAGAACACTTGAAGCAATATAAAGGACTGAAGGCAGGAGTGAGTATAACAGGGGGTTACAGAGACAAAATAAAGGAAGGCATAATTACGGAAACACAAAACCAGACCAAGAACAGAAACAATTTAAAGTAACCCTGACCAATACACATCTTTCAATAATAACTCTAATTACCACTGGCCTCAATGCTCCAGCCAAGACACACAGGCTAGCGGAATGGGTTTAGAGACAAAATCCATCCTTTCTGTTATCTGCAAGAAATTTATCTCACGTTCAAGAATAGGCACTACCTTAGGGTAAAAAGATGGAAAAAATATTCCAAGCAGATGGTACTAAGAAATAAGCAGGTGATGCAATTCTAATATCTGACAAAATAGACTTCAAAGTAAAACTAATCAGAAGAAATAAGGAAGGCCACTTCATTCTGATCAAAGGGTCAATTGACCAAGAAGATATTGCAGTCATGAACATATATGCACCAAACTCTGGTATAACCAAATTCATAAAAACAGTACTACAGGACTTTAAAACACAGATTAACCTCAACTCAGTAACGGTTGGTGACTTCAATACCTCACTATCTCCAATTCACAGGTCAATTGGACACAGAATAAACAGGGAAACATCTGAATTAAGTGACGTTATACATCAAATGGACCTGACAGGCGTCTATGGCTCTGTTCGCGGCTCTGTTCACGGCTCTGTTCATCAGCATGGAAGTTTCCTTAAAACTGACCACATACTGGGCCACAAAATAAACCTCAACAAATACAAAAAAAAATTTGAAATAATCGCATGCATTATATCAGACCACAATGCAATAAAACTTATAATCAAAAGCAAGAGAAGCTGTAGTAACTACATGAACTCAGAGATTAAACAACACACTCCTGAATGATGACTGGGTCAAGGAAAAAATGACAAAAGTAATAGAAGTGTTCCTGGAACTAAATGAAAATAAATACAGCAGAACAAAACCTCTGGGCCACTTTAAAAGCAGTCCTGAGAGAAGAGTTTGTAACTCTAAGTGCCTGCATTAAAAAACAGAAAGAGCACAAATAAATGACTTAACATTGTAACTCAAGACTCTGGAGACCCAAGAACAAATGGAGCCCAAACCCAGCAGATGAGAAGAAATAAAAATCAGAGCAGAAATTAATGAAACAGAAACAAAACAATACAAAGAAACAATGAATCGAAGAGCTGGTTCTTTGAAAAACTAAACAAGATCGACAGACCCTTAGCCCAGTTAACCAAAAGAAAGGAAGAAAGAGTAAAATTAAGAAAATCAGAGATGAAAGGGGAAACATCACAACCAACACCAAAAATACCAGAACATTACAAGAGAATATTTAAAAAGCTTATACTCTGTTAAATTTGAAAATCTAAAATAAATGGAGTAATTTCTAAATTCATGGAAATCATCAAGGCTAAATCACTGAGATCAACAGCTTAAACAGACCCACAACAAACAAGGAAATTGAGAGAGTAATGCAAAACCTCCCAACTAAAAACCAAAGCCCAGGTCCAGATGGATTCACAGCAGAATTCTCCCAGACATTCAAAGATCAACAACCAAGCCTGGTGTGGTGGCACATGCCTTTAATCCCAGCACTTGGGAGGCAGACACAGGCGGAGCTCTCCTAGTTTGAGACCAGCCTGGTCTACATAGCGAGTTTCAGGCCATCTGGGACTATAGGGAGATCCTGTCCCCAAAAGACCAAAATAAAATAATAATTAAAAAAAAAAAAAAAGATCTACAACCAATATGTCTTAAATTGCTAAAAAATACAGAAACCGAGGGAGAGAACTCCCAAACTCCTTCTATGAAGCCAGTATCACTCTAACATCAAAACTGGGTAGACATAGCAAAAAAGAAAACTATAGGCCCATATCCTTAATGAACACAGATGTAAATATTCTCAATGAGCTCTGCTTCCCTGGCACTGCAGGACCCGAAGGCCTCTCTCCTACCTGTAGGCCTCTCTCTGGGGTAAGTCTATTGCACCCTCCGTGCCTTGACTCCCTCAGCCTCACTTACCCTTCCATCTCCCCCTACAGTCTCTCCTCCTAGCCTGGGTCCTGTCCCATTCCTTGTCTTGGCACCCCAGACACCTGGGGAACCACCACTGCTTCTTCCTGATCCTATGAATCCAGACCAACTCAGTTCCTTCTCAGGTCCCCAGGGGTGCTGTGGGCCTGGCCCCGCCCTCACCTCCCTCTGCCTCCCTGGGCCTGCACCACACTCCAGCCTCTTTCCTGGATGCTGGGGCTGACCTTTCCTCTTCCTGGTCCTTTGCATCCAGACCAACCCAGCCCCTCAGTGTAGTCCCAAGGAGCCCTTGGGGCCACTTCCCACCCCCATCTCCCTTTACATCCCTGGGGGGCACCATCACCAGCTGCCCCAGACCAGCGTCTTTCCTGGGCCGGGCTCCCAGGCCAGTCCAACCCCCAAATTCCTGAGGACAAAATCTTTCCTGGAAGAATCCAGACCTTAGAAGGAACCCTGAGAGCATCTGATCCTCATCTGACTTGGTCCTCTGTGGGAACTCCTGAAGACAAAAGCAGTCTGGCCACTCCAATATAAAATCAAAAGAGAGAACCGGAAGAACCAGCTTCTCATGGCCAAAAAGTAAACCACAAAGACACATAAAGTTCACAAAAAGAAGC
>NW_008330120.1:877692-878238 GCF_000622305.1 Nannospalax galili
CAAAGATTATGAAAAATTTAAGAAATCACAAGAATGGAACATGCAGGAATTGCGTGACACCATAAAAAGACCAAATTTAGGAATCATAGGCATACAGGAAGGAGAAGAATCCCAAGATAATGGCATGGACCAGATCTTCGACAGAATCATGGAAGAAAATTTCCCCCAAATTAAAGAAAGACATGCCCATACAAATACAAGAAGCATATAGAACATCAAACAGGACCAGAAAAGAAACTCTCCACGCCACATCGTAGTAAAAACACTACACGTACAAAACAAGAGACAGTACTGAGAGCTGCAAAAGAGAAAAAACAAGTCACATATAAAGGAAAACCCATTAGGGTACAGCTGACTTTTCAGTGCAGACTATGAAAGCCAGAAGAGCCTGGACCAAAGTATTCCTAGTTTTAAATGACCACAGATGCCAACCCAGATTACTATACCCAGACAAAATGTCTATTATAGTTGAAGTGGAAAGAAAAATCTTCCATGACATAAATAGGCTGAAGGAATTCTTGTCCACAAAACCAGCCCTTCAGAATT
>NW_008330120.1:878616-903166 GCF_000622305.1 Nannospalax galili
AATCATGAACATATATTCACCAAACTCTAGAGCACCCAACTTCATAAAAACAACAGTACGGGACTTTAAGACCCAGATTAATCCCAACTCATTAATAGTAGGGGACTTCTTGGCACCAGGATCCCCCCCGTTTTTCATTTCCTCCAGCTTCTGAACAGTTGAGAGGATCTTTTCTCCGCTCCCCCATTCCTGCCAGTGAGAGCATGGGTCCCCGTCCTCCAGGCTCCCTTTTATGTCCTAGGTATTCGTGAAATTGTCAGTCTTCAAAACAATGTGTCCGTCCTTTTGTTTCCTGTAACCAGGGTTTGCGGAGGCAGCGAAGGGCCGACAAATGAAGCGGTGTGGGGCGTCTTGAGAGAACGAGGAAAATCCCAGCAGTTGAGATGTACACAAGAAAATAAATCCTACGATCCCAGGGTCCATTTTCGGGGCTAGGGGGTCAAAATGGACACGGTGGTTATCGGCCAGAATGAATTAGCCACTGTGATGATTACGTGCTCCTTACACCTCAGCTCATGTGGTGGGGCCTGAGAACTGAGACCGTGTCTGTGGATGGTGTCTCGGGTGGTAGATACAGGCTGGGAAAGCAGAGGTGTCATGGGGGAACAGTGCACCAAAAACCTGTGTGCAGAAGGGACGGACTGGCGGTCAACTCTTCGAGGAGATTGCAGATGTGTGGAGGGTGGCCTCATAGTGTGGTTATGGACATGGGTGAAGAAATGTTCCCATTTTGTCCAGGGACAGAGGGGACATACAGATGATGAACAAAAGAATTTGTCCTGCGACCTGAGGTGTAACCTGTCTTTAAGAAACAGCCGCCTCATGTTCCTCTTTGGATCTTACTGTACCATCTTGGCCTAAAAGTCAGTTTGAGCTCTCATCCTGTTTCTTCCCTATTACAAGGAAAAACCTCCATTTAGCCATATGAGACGGAATTGCCTCTCAGACTGGGTCCCCTATACTTCCTAACTCTCAATATAGAGGTGCTGGCTGGGGATTCCAACAGGCTAAGCATTATGGGGTACCTCCATTGTCTAGAAGTATTGGGGCACTAGATGAGTTCAACTGTTGTTCCCAATCTCCGCCTCCTGATTTTTAGTCAGTAATACTGACCTTGAGTGAGACTCTCCTTCTAAGTTTGCCATTCAGGCCACCACAGATGTAGACAAAGCAAAGACGTGTTGCTCTGGAGTCTGGTTTCTCCCCATAGGTGGACATAGAGTTGAACCCCTAGGGTTGAATGAAGTAAAGACACAGAAAAGGGTGGAAACAGGTGTTCATTGAAGCAAGGAATGAAGAACAAAGGTCTGTCAAGAAGGGTGGGGTCTCCAGAGAGGGTGGACTGCTGAGTGGTGTCTGGGCTGCTCCTTTTATGGGGTTCCCAGGTCTTTCTCTCCTTTGATCCCCTCCCCCCACCCTTTATCTTTGGCCTGGATGGTCCTGTCCAGGATAGAGATAAGACTTGGGTCCTTGTCCTGGATTGTCTAGTCTGCTAGTCTGTTTACTTATTTAATTTGGTAAATGGCCTTAGTCAGACATGCCACAACAGTATCTCTTTTCTCCCTTTGGTCTTTCCCTAACTGCCTGACCCTAGCTAAACTCTAACACCAGCACCCACGTGGGGCAGCTCACAATGGCCTAAATCTCTAGCTCCAGGGGGAACTGACAAGCTTCTCTGAACACTGTGGGCACCCTGACTCTCTCTCACACACACATACACAAAATTTAAAATAAAATGAATCTAAAGTTTGTGAGTAAAACAACAGGATTGGTGAAATGAAGATCTTGGCAGCTGCCAGGAGGAAGGATCATCCATGGAGGTCAGAGAAACAGAAAGACCAGAGTGTCAGGGAGAGAGTACTTTAGGAATGTGGAACCGCAGATAAGAGTTCAGAGGGCATGAGCTTCCAAAGGCTTGTGTCCTAGAGCAAAGGGTTTCAGCTGGGATGCACGGTTAAGGATAGAAAACGAGATAGCTTCCCAAGGAGGGAAAATACTCCCCAGAAAGGAAGTGGACTGGGGAGCCCAGGAACACAGCCCAGGAGACTTGGGCCTCGGTGGGACATTTCCATAACACCTCCCACTCCTAAGCTCGTATATGGTGGGTTTTTCTCACCCATGCTCTGTGTATTAGAAGAAACCCAAGAGTCTGGAGAGATGGCTAAGTGGTTCAGGGCATGTATGGTTCTTGCAGAGGGTCCACAGCACTTACGTGGGGCTGTTCACAACCACCTACAACTCCAACTCCAGATGTGACACCTCTGGACTCCATGGACACCTGCATGTACTCACATGTACAGAACGACCCACATATATGTAATTAAAAATAAAAGAAACTTGAAGAGGGAGAGGAGGAGGAGGAGGAAGAGGAGGAGGAGGAAGAGGAAGAGGAGGAGGAGGACCTCTCCGTGCCTTGTAAAATTAGAACCTATACCAAGCAAATTCTCAAGAGTTGTGAGCAAATGTTTATTGGTATATCTTAACTGGCATTGCACAACACGTGTGCACTGGTCTACACACAGGCAACACACTCATACACATATATAAAATGAAAGTAAGTAAATAAATCAATTAATTAAATTAAAAAATAGGTAAAACAAGAAAAGAAGGAAGATAGCCAGCGGTAGGAAGAGGGAGAGGGAGAGCAACAGGGAGGGAGGGAGGAGAGATGGAGGGAGGGAGGGAGGGAGAGAGGGAGGGAGGGAGGGAGAGAGGAGGAGGAGGAGGAGGAGGAGGAGGAGGAGGAAAGGGAGGCGCATCGGCATCAACAGCAGCCCAGCAGTCACTGGTAAGGGCGTCCCTCCAGTCCTCCTCTGGTAACTGGCTTCTTTTACATGTTAATTTTGATATCCTTGGTCTTCTGCCACAGAACCACACAATGTCTGGGCTTTGTTTCAGAACATTTACAGGTTTTAGGTGTGGGTGGAGATACAGGCACCTAACCAGTGCTCAGCACAAGCACTCCCGAGTTTGGGGAGCACACAGGGGAATGTTTCCTATTCTCTTCCTTTTCCAGAGGCTTCAACACCTCCAAGAGCACGCGGGACAATTCCGGTCCCTTGCCTGCAGTTTCGGAGAGGCCCATGGGTTCCCCTAGTGGCGACTCAAAAGACTGCAGCCAAGATTCTGCAAACCTATTTGATTGTTTTCTACAGAAAACGTGCCAGTTGTCCACCAGGGAGCACGTGCTAGGTGCACAAGACTTTGCCCTAATCTTGGAAAATTTCTACGTCTGGGCTTCATGTATTCTTTGCTACTCAGTGACCTTGTGCTCACCACTGTACAGAATTAATATTTCTAGTGTTCAACATGAACAGCTCGTCTGCTTCAGGCCCAAGCATCATATAATAATCACATAATAGTCACTGAGTCACAAGCTCAGAGCCTGCAGTTTCCACCCGGGGCTTGGTGGGTACCAGGGGAGCCGTGAGCCCAAGCCTCACCTACGGCCCGCCACATCAGACATTGCTTCTAGCCACTTGTTCCCACCCCTCAGCTCTGACCTCTGACCCATGAAGCGTCCCTGAGCCCGAAGCCCTGTGAGAGGGGAGCATGAGCCCCAGGGATCTGGGAGTGATGAGGGCTCAGCTGTGTTTCCTGAAGGGCTAGTCTGTGAAAGCTTCTGTGTGCTGAACTAGCTGTCACCTTTGGTGGGACAGCATGCCAGCCCTGGAGGAGGTCCCCATCTCCTTTCCAGAGAGGACGGTCAAGGAGATCCCAGGTGCACAGCGGGAGGTGGGTGCTGTGTGAGGTTACGTAGGCTTGTGGCCTGTTCAGCTGTTAGGATGCACACCTCTGCTGACCCCTGTTATTAGGGAAACTGAGGTTTGCTTCTGAGCTCTTAGTCTCATTAATAATTTAAGAACAGACTTAGAAGGAAGTGCAAAGTCATTCCCTTAAGTTAGGTTTGGAGGTCAGAGAAGCAGAAAACCCAGCCCGTCTGAGAAAGCATGCTGAGATTTTTGGCCAGTATCTGGAAAAGGAAAGGAACACAAAGACCTTGCTTAGTGCCAGTTCATGAGCCTAAGTTCCAGGGGCACCTGATTCCAGGGTCTTGTGTCCCAGGATACACCAGGGGTGTGTGGTCATAACTAGAAATAGGGGCAGTTTGTTAACAAACGGAAAGCATTCCCAGGAATGCCGGGAGTTGACAGGGAGCTGAGGAGAACTCAGGATCACATGGTCACACTGTACACATAGCCCAGTATGGGATCTTTACTGAGAACCCACCTCTTCAAGCTGCACCTCCAGGGTTTTTCATACATGCTGTTTGTTAGATGAAAGCCAAGCGGGGAAGGGCTGCAGTCTTCCCCCATCGATCCTTCTGTATGTTAATCCTGATGTTTGAGTCTCCAGGCCTATTCTTCTGCCACACCCCTGCCTTCCCGTCCCTGTTCCTACCATCGTGGAGCAGTCACCCGCAGTTCCTGTGGGCACTGCCACCTTCCCCAGTGTGGACACTGTACTTCTATAGAGCAGTGTGTCTGCTTGCTCCTTAGAAACACTGATCCTGGGGCTGGAGAGATGTCTCAGCAGTTAAAAGCACTGACTGCTCCTGCAGAGGACCTGGGTTTGAGTCCCAGCACCTGCATGGTAGTTAACGATAACCATCGCTAACTCCAGGTCCAGGGGTCTGACACCCTTTTATGACCTCCACAGGCATTTCATGACACAGGTGCACTCACACACATGCAGGCAATACACTCATACACATTAAAAAAAAAAAAGAATACTGATCCTGCAACTTCATACTTCAGATCCAACAGAGCCAGGAGAGGACTGTTTGAGATATGGAGGGTGTGCAAATGATCTATTTTTACAGATTTTTTGTGGATGAAATGTCTGAAACAGCAGCAGTAACAACAAGCAGCTCAGCAGCTGATGAGGAGACAGTGTGGCAGGGCTTGGGCACGGCTGCCGACTGCCCGTCCAGGGGCAAAGTTTCATCTCGGTGTCCTTGGGTGGGTTCTGGGGACTTGGGATTGGTTTCCTGGAAAATGAACTTTGCTCAAGTTAAATGGGAAGGACGCAGCCCTCTTGTGGCCGCCTGAACTTGGAACCAAATTGTCCTCTAAAATAGCATGTGTCACAGGCTTTGGGCTGGAGACCCCTCTGCGGTGTTTTTAAAAAGTCTTATATCCGGTTTATGCAGTATGTTTGATTTCTAATATGTAAGTGAAACCTAAATTAGAATCGTGTGTGGAGAAGATGTTTTAAGATGTGCACTTGATGTGCTGCCTTGCTGATGAGAGTGAGAAATGAAAGCGCCTTGAGCAGTCGGACCTGGTCATCAACCCAGCAAGCCATGCCCAGCTGTGTATTCAAGATGAACACACACATGTGGACATGGAAGTTATTTATATTTACCATAATTCATAACTGTCCCAAGAAGACAAAAAGAAGGGGATGAGGAGTAAGAGGAGGAGGAAGAGGGAGGAGGAGGAAGAGGAGGACTAGGAGGAGGAGGAGGAGGGGAGGAGGAAGAGGAGCAGGAGGAGGGGAGGAGGAAGAGGAAGGGGAGGAAGAGGAGGCGGAGGAGGGGAGGAGGGGAGGGGAGGAGGAAGAGGAGGAGGAGGAAGAGGAGGAAGAGGAGGAGGAAGGGAGGGGAGGAGGAGGAAGGTAGGAGGAGGAGGAAGAGGAGGAGGAAGGAGGCCAACACTGCATTGAACAATATAGTTACAGACATGGGAACACATTTCAAGTCTGGCTATAAAACTATAGTAATCAATGCTGTGTTATTTTGGTGAACTAAAGCAAAAATATCAAAAGATCAGACTATTCCCCCCTCCCGTCCCCAACCCTACCTTGGGCCTATGCCCCCTCCTGCTCCTCCTGTCTGAGACCGTTATTTTGGTGAACTAATAAGCAAAAATATCAAAAGATCAGACTATACCCCCCCTCCCATCCCCAACCCTACCTTGGGCCTATGCCCCCTCCTGCTCCTCCTGTCTGAGACCTCCAGACTCTCTTGACAAATATACTTCTCATCAAAGAAGTTTCTTTTTGCAGCAGATGGGGACCAGTACAGAGACCCACACCTGGTCACACACAGAGATAAGTGTCCGTGAGATGCTCAGCCCTAAGAGATGCATCTGTAGTGGAACCTCTACACCTAAGTCTCATGGAACACAGCAGAACAGTGGGTAGAAAGAATACTAATACATTCCTTAACTCTCACTAGCAAAGCTTCCCTATACAATGGAGTGTGATGCACACAGAGGGCCACAACTGGCTGTTTTACAGAATAAGAGACTGCAGAGTGTGCATCCCTGGATAGGCCTAAGGATAAACGAGGGGCACCACAGTGCTGCTGCCTGTGCTGTTACTATGGGATCACAATGCTGGGACCTGTAACTACCCCAGGCCCAGATGCCCTGGGGAGCCAGCGAATGTAGGGTTCTCCTTTAAGTCTTCTGGCATCAGAGTCTGTAATCCTATGTGAGCCTGCTGTCCGCAAGTGGAGGAAGAGAAACCAGAATTTATCAACCTGTGGGTCATGTTCGAATTCCTTCAAAAGAAAAAAGGCACTCTGGGGCTGGGCAGATAGTGGGTAAGAATGCTTGTGACACAACGTATGAACCTGGGCTCCAGCCTCCAGCACCCAGGTAAAAAGCCAGGAATGGTAGCCTGTTACCCTGATACTGTGGGAGTCAGAGACAGGAGGATTGCTGGGGCTTGCTGGCTGCCAGTCCAGCTCCAGGAGCTGCGAGAGACCCTGTCTCAAGAGATGAGGTGAACAGTGATAGAGCAGCACACCTGACATCCTCCCCTGTCCTTCTATCCAGGGCACACAGGACACGTGTACACGGGACATGTACTCACACGTACACACAGCACACATGAATCTTCTGTGGACCCCCAAATGGATCCTCCATTTCAGAAGCGTGTGCGTGGTACCAGCCTGAGATGGTGAGATGAGAACTTCCAGGCCTTTATGAATATCTTAATTGCAAATTAACTCTGGAAGGAAGCATTGCATTTGTTTATATGACACAATGGTTAAAGATAATTTGGGAAGTAAAAACATAATTTTTTAAAAAAATGTTCATCTAACTCGGGTTTTCTAGAACGTTTTTCTTGGTTTATGAGAATTCCTATGTGTAGAGAGTGAAACATAATCATAACCATCCCCGAGCCCCGCCTCTAGCCCACCCCCACTCCTCCATCATGCCCACCTCCCAACTTCATGTCCTTGGCTGCTGCTTTGTTTGCTTAACAACCATGAGCTCCACTGCCATATGTGCATGTGTGCACGGCCACCCGTGAGATCATGGGCATCTACCAAGGGCCACACAGACGAAGAATGATTCATCTCTGACAGAACATGAAGTCCTTTGGGATGTTCCCGGGAGGGAGGTAGCCGGCTCGTTTGGCAATTCCACTTTATTTTAGAAGCTCCAGACTGATCCCCAAGGTGGCCGCCCTAGTTTACATTTCCGCAAACAGTGCGTAACAGTCCTCACTTTTTATCACAACCATGCCAGCATTTATCATTTTTTTAATTTTTAAAAATAGTTTATTATTTTTATTTTATGTGTATGAGTGTATTGTACTGCCTGCAAGTATGTAAGTGTACCTGTGCTGTGCAATGCCTGTGAAGGTCGGAAGAACGTGTCAGATCCCCTGGAACTGGAGTTCTGGAGAGCTGTAAGCCACCATGTGAGTGCTGGGAATCAAACCCGGGTCCTTTGCAAGAGCAGCCAGCTCCCAACTGCTGAGCCATTTCTCCAGGCCCTTGTGATCATTTTTAACCCTGATGGTAGCCTTTGTGACTTCGGGTGAGATAGAATCTGCATCTCCCTGAGGGCCAAGTAGCCACTTGTATTTCTTCTTTTCAAAGCTTTCTGTTCAGCTCCATAGCCCATTTCCAATTATGCTGTTTATTTTCTTAATAATTTGGGCAATTATCTTTGAGTTCTTCACATATATATATTTATATGGAGACACTAACACTTTTTCAGATGGGCTTGGCAGGTTTTCTCCCACTCTGTGGGCTTCCTCTGCTCTACAGAACTTTTTAGTTCCATGGGATCCCATTTGTCAACCGTGTTCTTATTTCCTGCTCTGACAGAGCCCTGTTGAAAAAGTCCTTACCTGTGCTGTAAGCTGAAGCACATTCCCTGCTTTTTTCTCTAGCAATTTCAAGGTATCAGGTCTTACGCTAAGGTCCTCAATCTGTTTGGAGTTAATTTTTATGCAAGCTAAGAGACAAGTATCTAGTTTAATGTTTCTGTCAATAGAAATCCAGCTCTCCCTGTACCATTTGACAAAGATGCTGATTTTCTCTAATGAGAAAAACAACGTGGTTATAGATGTGTGGACTTGGATCTGTGTCCTTGTGTCTTGTTCCATTGATCTATGTATCTGTTTTGTGTCATGTGCTTTTGATTACTGAGGCTCTACAGTATAATTTGAAACCAGATATGGAAATGGCTCCCACAGTATTTTTGTTGTTGGTGTTCAGTGCCGTGGTGGTTATCCTTTGTCTTTCTGCCTACACATAAATTCTTGTATTTATTTTTCTGTCTGTGAAGGACGCCCCTGGAATTTTCATAAATATTGCATGGACTCCACAGATTGCTTTTGGTGGACGGCCATCTTCACAATAGTAGTCCTCTGGTGCCTGTGTGTGGAGGACGGCCATCTTCACAATAGTAGTCCTCTGGTTCCTGTGTGTGGAGGACAGCCATCGTCACAATAGTAGTCCTCTGGTGCCTGTGTGTGGAGGACGGCCATCTTCACAATAGTAGTCCTCTGGTTCCTGTGTGTGGAGGTCTTCCCATCATCCGGTGTGTTCTTTAATTTCCTTCCTCTGTTTCTTTAAGTTTTCACTCTGGAGATGGTTCGTGTTCTTGATTGGTTTATCTTCGTGTTTAATTTCATATTTGCTTCTACTGTGAGTGGGATTATTTCCTTGAAACTTGAACTTTTTTCATTACATTTGTCGCTGGCATATACCAGGTCACTGATTTAATTTTCTATTCTGCCACTTGCCAAGAGTGACCATCAGCTCTATGATGTTTTGGGTGGAGTCTTTAGGATTCTTTATGCATAAAAGCATATTATCTGCAGAAAGGCGTATCTGGGCTCTTCTCCTAGTACCCCTTTTCTTGTATTACTGCTTTACTAAGACATCACACACTACACTGAAGAGAACTGGAGCGAGTGGACACAAGTCTGCTTCGCATTTTACTCAGAATGATGTGAGCTTTTCTCTAGTTGGCGTGATACGGGCTATTGGTTTCCACATACAGCTTTTATTGTGTTGAGTTGTGCCATCTCCATCCCTAGTCTCTCTGTGACTTTTATCATGAAGGGATGGATGTTGGAGTCTGTCAAAGAGTTTTATGTATCTACTGAGATGACTGTGTGATTTATGTCTTTGAGTCCATCTCACAAATGACTTTTATTGAGGGACATATTAGGATGACCTTCATTGTGTCACATGGATTTTGATAATCTAAAATATTCTAGGAATTAATATTCCTAGAATTCAGTGACCCATTCATTTTTCCATAACATGTTGTTTAGTCTCCAGGAGTTTGTATAATTCTATAACTTTTATTAATGTTAATATCTGTCTTTATTCCATTGTGAGCAAAAAGACCACAGGTTGTTTTTTCCACATTCTTATATTAGTTAAGGCTTTGTGTCCTAATTGTGCTCAGTTTGGGAGAGAATTCTGCGGACTCCTGAAAACTGTGTGTTCCTTGGTATGTTTACGGACTCTTCCATAGATACTTCTCTGATTCATTTTAATTATCATTTCGTTTAACTCCAACGTTTCTCAGTTTACTTTTTGTTAGGATGACTGTCTACTGGCGAGCACGGGAGTATTAGTTATTTTTCTGATGGTGTGATAAATCACCATGACCAAGGCACATTAAAAAAGGGGCGGTTATTTGGGATCATGGTTCCAGAAAGATGAGAGTCTATCACGTGGGCGAGGCATGGCAGGAGGCAGCCAGAGGAGGAGGCTGAGAGCTCACATCAAGTACTTGCAGGAAGCAGAGAGAGTAAACCAGGACTGGGGCAAGGCTATAAATTCTCAAGCCCATCCATAGCAACACAATTCCTCCAGCAAGGTTACACCTCCTAAAACTCTCAAAACAGCACTGCCAACGGGGGACAATGTATTCAAATGCTTCAGCCCGTGGGGGGCATTTCTTATTGCAGAAAAACTACTCATTGTGGTTTTTTAAGAGTTCTCCACACTGCTTTCCGTAGGGGTTGAACCAGTTTGCAGCCCCACCAGCAGTGGATGAGTGTTCCCCTTTCCCCACATCCTCTCCAACATTTGGTATCATTTGTTCTCTTGATCTTAGCCAGTCTGACTGGGGTAAGATGAAACCTTAAAGTGGTTTGATCTGCATTTTTCTAATTACTAAGGATGTTGGATAATTTTTAAGATGTATCTTAACCATGTTTTATTTCTTCATTTGAGAACTCTCTGTTCAGGTCCTTAGTCCATCTTTTTAATTGGTTGTTTAGTTTCTTATTTATTGAGTTCTTTGTATATCCTGGATATTAATCTTCTGTTGGATGTGCAGGTGAAAATTTTTCTGCCAGTGGATTTCCTTTTTACTTCCTAGATGGTCTCTTTTTCAGTTTAATGACGTCCCCCTTGTTGACTGTTGACTTTAATGCCTGTGCAACTGATGTCTGATTTAGAAAGTCCTTTCCTATATCTGTATGTTACAGAGTACTACCTATGTTTTCTTCTAGCAGTCTCAGAGTTTCAGGCTTCACATTGAGATCTTTGATTCATTTGGAGTTGACTTTTGTGCAAGGTGAAATATAAGGGTCCAATTTCATCCTTCTATAGGTGGAGATCCAATTTTGCCAGTACCATTTGTTGAAGATTCTGTCTTTCCTCCATTGTGTGTTCTTGGCACCTTTGTCGAATATGAGGTGCCTGAAACTGCCTGCACTCACATTTGGGTCTTCTCTTATGTTCCATTGGTCTATGCGTCTGTTTTGTGCCAATACCATGCTGTTTTATGATTATAGCTCTGTAATATAGTTTGAGATCTGATATGGTGATCTCCCCCAGCATTGCTCTTTGTGCTCAGGATTGCTTTGGGGATCTGTGATCTTTTGTGCTTCCATATGAATTTTAGGATTTTTTTCTAGTTCTGTGAAGAATGCCATGGGGTTTTTTATTGGTATTTCATTGAATCTATAGATTGCTTTGGTAGAATCATCATTTTCACAATATTAATTCTATCAAACCATAAGAAAGGTAGGTCCTTCCATCCTCTGCTGTCTTCTCGCTTCCTCTTTAAAGGTTTAAAATTTTCATTCTAGAGATCTTTAATGTCTTTTGTTAGGTTTATTACTAGATGTGTGTGTGTGTGTGTGTGTGTGTGTGTGTGTGTGTGTGTGTATGTATAAAGCCAAAGGGAAATATATTCACTCAATCCCCCACCAAAAAATACACATACACTATCTGAACATGAGTGCTTGTGTGTCTCTGAAGGCTATATAAAAAGGAACATAGGACAGACAGGAGAAACCTCCCTTCAAGTTGTTGGTCAGGGCGGTCCAAGAGACTCCACAAATAACTGATTGTCTCCCAGAACTTGAAGGTAAGACCCTATTGCTGAAGACAGGACATATTTTGGACACAGGACATGGAGGATCTGGAAGCCTCCTCCCTGAAGGCAGCTCTCATTTCTAGAGGACACTGTGCAAGTTGCTGAAGGAGAAAAGTCAAACAATGTAAACCCTAATAATCACAACAACAGGCACAGCAAACTATCTCTATTGGTGCAGTAGAGGCTCTTTTATTTAGGGGTAATCAACAGGTATTTAATTGGATTTAAAGCCCTCTCACTGGGAGGGAATTCATGTGTGGCACTATAAATATAGTCAAATACACATGCCTGGAGAGTTCACAGAGCCTAGAGAAACCCCTATTTCTGTAACGTCTCTAGACAAATGAAATTTCATACTGTATGCCAAATACGGAGCCTTACGTTTACAGACAGGTGTGCCACCACACACCGCTCATCAAAGGAGCTTCTCGTGGCAAAGATGGAGGCCACTGCAGAGTTCCACAACTGGGCACACACAGAGAATATATGCCTGAGAGATGCCCAGAGATGACACATCTACAGTGGGACCTTGACACCTAAGGGTCATGGAACGCGGTGGAACAGGGAGTAGGGAGGGCACTCATACAACCCTCACCAGTGGGACTTCCTCAGACAACAGTGCAATGCACACAGAAGGTCACAGCCGGCCAAGTTTTAGAGAATAAGAGACTGCGGTGTGTGTCCCTGGACAGGCCTCTATATTAACCCTCACCCACCCATGGCTCAGGGACCATTGTGGAAGAGGGGGCAGAAAGACTGTAATGGCGAGGGTCGGTACATGAACATAAGGAAACAGAGGCTTTCAGGCCACTGGGAACTTGCTCATATGAACTTGCAGCAATGGTGACATCATGCACAAGACCCATGCTGACTCAGTCAGACAAAAACCCAGCACAGACGTGCGGAAATGAGCAGCAGTCCCCAACCCTAGCCAAAGAACTATAGGCAATTGATTACTGTGAGGTGAGGAAGAGTAGCTCTTCTTTAAGGGAGTGACTCTAGATGGGGTGACTAGACTCCAGTGGATAAAGTTATACTGACCAGATACGACTTAACATATATGACAGAATGCATGAAATCTGGTGAGGGGCTATGGAGGGGCACAATTGGAGGGGGGGCTAAAGTTGATTAAGATCTATTATATGAAATGCATGAAAACCCAATTAAAAATACTAAAAAATAATTAAAAAATAAATGTTCAGCATCTTTAGCTATCAAGGAAATTCAAATTAAAACCACTTTGAGATTCTTCTTATTTCCATCAGAATGGCTAAGATCCAAAGTCAAAGACTGGCAGACGCTGGCACAGGCGTGCAGTGAGGGGAGCACTTATAGGCTGCTGCTGGTGGGGGTGGGAACTGGCAGGCCATTGTGGGAACCAATGTGCAGGCTCCACCAGAAGCCGGAAGCAGATCTCCCACAATATCCAGCCATACCACTCTCGGGCATATACCCAAAGTACTTTGAATCCTACTACAGAAACACCTGTTCATCCATGTTATTGCTGCCTTTTTCCTAATACCCAGAAACCGAAAACAACCTAGCTGTCCATCAGCTGATGAGTGTGTAACAGAAGCACAGTAACTTCAAAGAACGGGATATTCTTAGCTGTTCAGAAAACAAAATTATGAAATTCAGAGCTAATGGAAGGAATTGGAAACGATCATCTAGAGTGAGATCACCCAGAGCCAGAAAGACAAACTCACGGGTTCTCTCTCCTAAGCGCGTGCTAGCTTTGAATCTTTAGGTAGGTGTTCTTCAATTGGAAAATCCTTGGCGATCAAGAAATTAATAAGGGGCTTTGGAGAGTCATTAATCGAGGGGAAAATGGATTTCGGTGATACAAGTGGAAAGAGGAAGCATGGCCAGGGCAGGTTTAATGGGACGGGAACGGGGGACATGCGGAAGAGGGAAGAGAGGACAGATAACTAACAGTAAAGGCCTTGTGAAAGACTCATATGGAAACCCACGCTACAAGTGTCCTTCACTATGTACATACACGACATAAGCAGAATTGAAACGTCATTCCCCGCAGCCAATGTCCAATGGTCCTAGTAGACACACAGCCCAGTAAATGAGAAGCCCAGTGCTTTTGGAATCGTTGACCAGAGAGATCCCAGAGACCCTCAAACAACACTGGCTGTAGCGCTTGCACTTGGTTACCCAGCAGAACTGGACGGGAAGACCCTACTGTTGAAGACAGTGCAAAGTATAAAGTATGAAGATCGCTATTGCTGCAGAGCAAACGAGGTTAGAAACCAAGCAGGGCTGACCTTGAGGCCTCATCTCCACCGGCGGGCGCTCATAGAACAAACAAGGAGAAACCGAGCACGGGCTGACCTTGAGGCCTCATCTCCACCTGCGAGCGCTCATAGAACAAACAAGGAGAAACCGAGCACGGGCTGACCTTGAAGCCTCATCTCCGCCGGCGGGCGCTCATAGAACAAACAAGGAGAAACCGAGCACGGGCTGACCTTGAGGCCTCATCTCCACCGGCCAGCGTCCATAGTGCTACAAGTGCTGTGCGCGCTACTGGCAGAGAAAGGCGGTCACCAACCTTCCCCAGCTGGGAGCCCTGTGAGCTACGATAACAACTGTCCTGGCAAACGCGCCCTCTGGTGCGATACTGGCATGAATATCATGAGACTAGCCAAGAACCTTCTGACTGGATTTAAGGCCCGATTCTGAAGATGATTTGATACCTGACACTGTGATAAGTAAGAGCCAAGAAACTGTGCCTAGACAGCTCGCAGCCTGTGGGTGAGCCCACTACTAACATTTTGTTAATCACACATGACATGGAAGTGGCTCATCATGACATTGTTATAGCCATAGATTAGACTATCCCTCAGCTCTCAGCTCCCATCAGAAAGTTTTCGTGTTGCAGCAAATGGCGAGTAACCCACAAATGATCAGCATGCTGAAAATAAGACTGTAACAGTGCTCAGTGCCAAGTGGGACACACTCATTCCCCTCCTCCCCTCAAGGCTCAGGTATCGTTTTGGAAGATGGGGAAGCATCACTCTGGGAAGCAGGGAAGAAAGACTGTAAAAGCCAGAGGAAGTTGATGACTACAAGGAAATTGTTATCTGGACACCACAGGGCAGCTGCACACACAGTCCAAAGCACTTAGGACAGCATACACAATACCTGTGCAAGCCCGAGCCACACGGGGTCCATCATGGATCGGGGAGGGGAAGAAAGACTGTAAAAGCCAGAGGAAGTTGATGAGCACAGGAAATTGTTATCTGGACACCACTGGGCAGCTGCATACACAGCCCAAAGCACTTAGGACAGCACACACAATACCTGTGCAAGCCCGAGCCACACGGGGTCCATCATGGATCGGGGAGGTGGGCAGGGCGTGAGACCCTGGCTGAGGATCTTCTGACAGCTGTTGGGTGCTGGAAGAGGGAGGGCCAGTTTTCCTCCCTCTGCTCCTCGCTGTTGTGAAGATTGGGTTGATCAGACTCCAGGGACAGACCCACACCCAAGGGCACTTGGAGCCAAGAGCACATTAGACTTCACAGGCCTGTTAAAAATAGTTATTATTTTTATTTTATGTGTATCCACACCCAAGGGCACTTGGACTGCACTTGGAGCCAAGAGCAGATTAGACTTCACAGGCCTGTTAAAAATAGTTATTATTTTTATTTTATGTGTACAAGTGTATTACCTGCATGTGTGTGAATGCACTGTGCAATGCTGTGGAGGTCAGAAGAGGGCGTCGGATTCCCCTGGAACTGGAGTTAAGGATTGTTCGTAGCCACCATGTGGGTGCTGGAACTTGAACCCAGGTCCTCTACAAGAGCAGCCAGGTGTCTTAACCACTGAGCCATCTCTCTAGTCTTTTCCCAGGCCCTTTTTTAAAAAGAAAAATTACAACAGAGAACATGAAGTCAGGTGTTGAGGAGGAGATGTCGAGGGAAGGGGGTTGAATGTGACCTACACAACGTTGTGTGAAACTCTCAAATCAATGAAAAGATTTTTAGTTAAATGTGGTGATCAGTGCCTGAGGAGCTACACTCAAGGGTCAATTTTGGCTGCATGTGCACATGCACACATATGTAGGCACAAATCCAGAAACATGTACACACACATAAACACACTTGACAAAAGTACAGGTGGTTCCTTGTACAGACCCTCTGAATTCACGAAGAATCTGGACTCTACATATGTAGGCACAAATCCAGAAACATGTACACACACACATAAACACACTTGACAAAAGCACAGGTGGTTCCTTGTACAGACCCTCTGAATTCACGAAGAATCTGGACTCTTAAAAACTCAGCTGATCAGAACATGCCCATCCTTACTAGTTCTGGTTTATTTACTATTAAGCCAACTGCTAAGCAGCCTTGTCCTAGAGTGATATCCCATAATACTATCACAAGGTCATTCCATACTAAGGAGAAGAGTAAAAGAGACATACTCCCTAGCAGTGAAATCCGGGAGCCATACTGGAAATATCCCCAAATCTCTATAACTTATCTTGTATGATGGACGCAGAGGAAACACTTCCTAAGTCACCAGATGAGGCTGACGTCACCATTAAGTAACCCTCAAACCTAAATCAGACAGATACAAGTCAAGAAAATAAAATGACAGACCTGTATCTCTCGTAGACAGAAGTCCAAAACAAATCAACAAAATATTAGCAAATCGAACTCAACAATGCATGACAATCATGACAGACCGTGACTCAGTGGGCTTATCTGAGATGCGCAGAGCTGAATCAACATCATGCGTCATGCCAGCAGGCTAAGGGAGACAAAAATCTCATGATCATGTTAGGAGAGGAAGAGAAAACATTTGACAAAATCCAACATCCATCGTGGCATTTACAAACATCCAAATGTGGAACAGAGATTAACTTCCGTAACTTGATAAATAATATCAGCCCAAAACTGCAGCTAACATCCTGCTTAATAATGAGAGTTCTAATTTGCATCTGTTGCTGTCATAACCCATTTACCCAAAGCAGTTTGAACAGGAAAGTGTTTGTTTTAGTTTACAGGTTATAGTCCTTCATCCAAGAAATCCAAGGCAGGAACCAGGAGGCGGGAGCTGAAATGATGTCCATGGAGGAACGTCGCTCACTGGCTCGCTTCCCCCGCCTTGCTCAGCCACACTTCTTACATACCACACCTTCCCAGGATGGCACTGCCCATAGAAGGCTGGCCCTCTTTACCCATTAACAATTAAGAAAATGCCAAACAGATATGCCCACAGGACAATCAATGCAGGAAATTCAGCTGAGATTCTCTCTTCCCAGGTGGGTCAAGTTGACAAAAGAAACTAACCACGACAATTAGAAACTAAAAACTTCCCTACTCGGATTCAGCAAGGCAAGGCTGTCCCCTCTTGCCAAGGTCTGTAGAAAATCCATAAGGATCCACCTAGAATTTGATTCTTCCCTCAATTTTTGTTCATGGACAGAGGAGATGTCCTGAGGGGTCACCTTTCCTAAGACTCCAATAGCTGTTAGTGGACAGTGACAGTTAATGGAGGAGTGGATGTCATCTTCTCTAATGGTGAAGCCACCGGAGGGGAAGAAGGAAGGGTTCAGAGGGAAAGGAGGAAATGGCAGAGGCATGTGTGACTGTAATGACCGCAATTTGTATGTGTATATTGACCTTTTAAAACCAAACAAAAAATATGGTCTCTTAAATAAGTGATTGGATCAAGGCTGGTGAACATGCTGTGTGACAGACACACAGAAGTCATTTCCCTACATAATAGCTGCAGACAAGTAGGACCTGAGATCAAAATAAAATCATTAATCTTAGCGCACCTCAAAAATGGAATACACAACCATCCGTGATGGTCAGTGTTCACTGTCAATTTGACTCCATTTGGAACCACCTAGGAGACAGGCTTCTAGGTGTGTCTGGTCTGGTACCTCCAGAAGACTTTGACAGAAGAAGGGATGTGAATGGTGCCATTCTTGGTGGCCCTTCACCGAATAAACATAGAAGGGGAAACAGGTCCCCAAGGCCTGGAGACCATGTGGGAGCCTCCTCAGCCCCTTGTATTTGTTTCCTCTAACCCCACTGCTGCCTGAGGTCACCAGCTCATCCTTTTCTTTGAGACTTGCCCTATCCTAGCCTGTCTCTGCACCGGTGACTCTCCAGCCACTTCTTATGGAACAGAAACCCAGGGAGTCTACCTGCACCCTCCATCCACGTCCCACTCCATTAGGGTTGTCCCAAAGCTCCACGGCTGCTTCCCAGGAACCACCACCTCGCCCTGGCCCCTCTGCCTCCATTTTGGACTCACTGGATTCCTGCCAGTGCTAGACTCAGACAGTCCACTTGCCTCATCTGTCCTTGAGACCCAGAACCAGTCCATAAGATCAGGAAAAAATTGTATATAATAAAGACGGCTATGCTATTAAGTATTAAGAAAATACTAAGTAGTACCTTACATTTCTAACATAAACTTTACCTTACAATTATAAAAGTTAAAAAACACTGCCAATCTATCTGTCCTCTCCTTTAAAGACATATTTTTCCATTTTCTTTTTTGAGACAGGGTCTCCCTGCAGCCCCAGCTGTCCTGGAACTTACTATGTAGACCAGGCTGGCCTTGAACTCACAGAGATCCTCCTGCCTCTGCCTCCAGAGTGCTGGGATTAAAGGCCTATGCCTCCATAGCCCCATAATTTTCCATATTCTTATCTTGTCCAATATAAATTAGGAGCTGGAATGGTAATTTAGAAAGCAAACTGCACCAGCTCAGCCTGCTTAGTCTTATCGATAACCAAGTTAACGCTATCTCTTTGAGAGCAAAGGTCTTACTGAGTGTGATAGTGCACACCTTTATCTCAGCACTGGGTAGACAGTGACAGTTTATAAACCTACTGAAAAATACCCATACAATAGATAGATGATGATAGATAGAGATATAGGTAGACAGATAGAGATGAGTGCATGTGTATACCTGAAGGCTATATAACAAAAATCACAATGCCAAGCAAGGAAAACCTCCCTTTGAGTTATTAGCCAGAGTAGTTCAAGAAACTTTCAAAATAATACAACTTTTGTCACAGCCCTTGATTGCATCCTGGAACTCAAATATAAGACCCTATTGCTGAAGACAGGCCACACTTTGGACACAGAACCTGGAACAATGGAGCTGGAATTGACCTGGAGGCACCTCCCTGAAGACTGGCTCTTATGGTATCAGAGGACACAGTGCAACCTGCCAAGGGAGAAATCTGATCAATGGTCCCATCCAGCTGTAAGGTCTATGAACCACAACAATGACTAACCCAGCAAACTATCTCCATTGGTTCAATATTAGCACTTTTATCTTGGGGGTAATCAACAGTTGTCTAATTGGACTTAAGGCCCACTCCATGGGAGGGAACTCGTGTGTGGTACTGTAAACACAGCCAAGTATACATGGCTGGGTATCTTAGAATCTGGAGAGAAACCGACTTCTGTCACTTCCCTAGACCAAAGTAATTTCTTATTATAATCTAAATATGTACCCTTGTATTTACAGACAAGAATATCTCTCACTACTCATCAAAGAAGCTTCTTTTTGCAAGAGATGATGGCTATTACAGAGTTTCACAACTGCTTAAACACAGGATAAGTGACAATAGGTGCCCAGTCATAAGTCCATCTTCAATGCAACCTCTACAAGTAAGGCTCAGGGAACATCACGAACAATGGGGTGGAAAGAATGTATGAGGCAGAGGGACAAGACATCTGCTGTTAGTTGAGACGTTCTAGACATCACAGGGAGGGTGCACACTGATGGAATCTTCACAGTATGGCAGTGTAGTGAGATTTGCATAATGACAAAATCAGTTGACATACCACGGTGGGTGGGGGAAATTTCAGAGTCCCACCTCAAGAGTTACAGGAAATCAGTGGATGCTGTGAGAGAAACAGTTTTCTGCAGGGACCAGCTCTCTGAGAGGTTATCTAACTCCAAGTGGGCCCCCTGAACACAGGTACAAAAGCCCCACTAAATGAACTCCGAGCGGTATACACTGTCTGTAATATGTATATGTTTATGTAACATGTCTTTAATATGTACATGTAATATACATATGTAATATGTATATGTTTACGTAATAACAACAAAGATGAGGGCAAGAAATTGAGAGTGAGTGGGGCACTCTGGAGGAGCTGGATGGGGACTGGGAGGGTGGAGATAATGTATGTATATGTTTATGTAATAACAACAAAGATGAGGGCAAGAAATTGAGAGAGAGTGGGGCACTCTGGAGGAGCTGGATGGGGACTGGGAGGGTGGAGATAATGCAAAGACAATAGTGTGTTATAGTCACAGAAATAAAACACTGACCCTTTTTAAAGGTCCCACTGTGTATGGTGGTGGAATGCCTTTACTCTCCCTGTAGCCCCAGCTGTCCTGGAACTCACTATGTAGACTAGGCTGGCCTGGAACTCACAGAGATCTACCTGCCTCTGCCTCCCGAGTGCTGGGATTAAAGGTGTGCGCCACCACGCCCCGCCTAAATTCATATTTTAAAACTATAAATTTTAGGGGCTGGAGAGATGGCTCAAACAGTTAAGAGCACTAGCTGTTTCTGCAGAAGACCTAAGTTCTTAATGTATAATTACCAGTGTATTTTTTGAGCAATCCAAGGACTCACACTCTCCAAAGGGGGTGAACTGGCTTTGGTCTTCCTGGTTCCTGCTCTTTCTGAGGGTCAATGATTGACATAATCATGTGACTCTTACTTAAGTCTTGCATTTTAATCTTTTAAAATTTGTAATCTAGGATATGTGGTGATTTTAAGCTAAATCCCTGTCATACGCTTTCAGTCAACTGAAAATCCAAGGCCTCCTCCCTCCAGCCAACAGACAAAATGGGAAAATAATCTCGTCCCTTTCAGGCAGGGGCTATGTCATCATCTGCATGGAGGCAGTTACAGAAGATGCTTGGTCCCCGTTCTGGGCCCAAGGAAGATTTTTTGCACCTTAGCACTCAGTGGGGAGCTAAGGCTGGACAGCAGTGAAGGAGGAAATTCTAGGGATGACCACACAACAGCCAACAGCAAGGAAGCCGGCAGCCTCCTTTCCACCTGAGCGTCATTCCGACAAGGGCGCATGCTCAGAAAAACCCATGCCATAGGTGAACGAGGGAGAGATGGGTACTATGGTAACGATCCAGGAAAGGCCACTGGGATGTCACCTCGGCTCATCTCTCCTTCTTACCCTCTGGGAGACAGGCTTCAGGGGAGGCATGGCACACCTCCAGTACCCTGTGTACCGCCCCATCAATAAGGCATCTTCTTTCCTGTGATGATCAATGTGACTGTGGATAGCTCATGTTAAAAGAGGAACAAGAACTGGCAACCTCCGCACCTGTCGTCTGGATTCACATCTGTGCCTGTAACAGGAGCACGAAGCTGTGGAGATGGAGCCCAAGTTACAATGGAAACCATAAGGCGGGGAGATGCCAGGACCTGGGGACATCATCTGCTCAAGAGAGAGGCTCCAGGTGCTGTAGGTGGCAGAGCACTGTCCATGGCTGTTGGTACCAAGACGGTTCCATCGTAAACTCCAGATGCTGCACCTGGAGTCGATCGCTTGGTGTTTTTTTGTTTTGGGTTTTTTTGCTGGGTTTCGGTCCTATTTTGAGCCATACTTCTTGTGCCCCTGTCCCCACTTTTTCAAATGGAAATGCTTATTCTGTATATTGGAAGTGTATGACTTTGTGATGTTTTAGGTTTTACGTGGACTCGTAGTTAAAGGGACTGCCTTGAGTCTCAGAAGAGACTTTAGACTTTTGAACACTGTTAGAGCTACTCTGAATTGGGGCATTCCTGCACATGAACTTAATATATTTATCATTGTGAGATTGTCATGAGCCACTGAGAAGCAGAAGAATGTTACTTTAGTAGGTGTGTGCATGTGTGTGTGTGTGTGTGTGTGTGTGTGTGTGTGTGTAAAGCAGAAGAAGAATGTTACTTTAGTAGGTGTAGGTGTAGGTGTGTGTGTGTGTGTGTGTGTGTGTGTGTGTGTGTGTGATGCCTGAGGAAGGCCAGAATGGAGTGTCTGATCTCCTGTAGCTAGACTTACAGGCATTTGTGAACTTCCTGATATGGGTGCTAGGCGCTGAACTCAGGTCCTATGGAAGAGCAACAAGAGCTTGTAATCACTGAGCCGTCGCTCCAACCCGTTATTAAAGTGATGTGATGTGTTTGAATGTCAGGTTCACAAGGGGTGGACTTGTGATATTTAGTTGAATGAAAACTGGGTCCAGAGTGAACCCAAGAGGGAAATTTTAAAATTCATAGACGTGAGTAAAAAGGAAAACACAACATGGCAGATTCTGTGGGACACAATGAAAGCATCCTAAAGGGAAATGGAGCATTGAGTGCCTACACCAGAAACTTAGAAACATCTCACATAAACTAAGGATGCAACTGAAGGTTTTGAAAAACCAAAACAAAACAGCGGATGGGAAGGTAGATAAAATCAAGGCTGGAATTAATGAAGTAGAAATGGAGAAAACCATACAAAGAATCATGAAATGAAGAATTGGTTCTTTGAAGATAAACAAGATTGACAAACCTGTAGCCAAATTAATCAAAAGAAAGTGGATGCAATTTAATAAATTCAGAAACAAAAAGAAAACATTACAGTTGCCTCTGGGGATTCAGAAAACCGTAAGGACATACTTTAGAAATCTATAATCTACTAATTTGGAAAATGTAAAAGAAAGTATAAATATATGGCCTACCAAAGTAAATTAAATGACATAAATAAGATAAACAGACCCATAGCAACCAGTGAGATAGGCGCAATAACTTAAAAATCTCCCAACTATAAAGAGCCCAGGACCAGATAAATTCACTTAACAATTCTACCAAACCTTGAAAGAAGAACTAATATTGACGCACTTCAAGTTATTCTGAAAACTAAAAACAGAAGAAACAATCCCAAATTCATTCTATGAGGCCAGTACTGCTCTCATACCTAAACCAAAGACCCAACAGAAAAGAAAATCATAGGCGAATCATTCTTATGAACATAGAGTTAGTATCGCCAATGAAATACTTGATAACTAATAAAGGAACACATCAAAAAGATTATCCACCGTGATCAGTAGATTTCATACCAGAGAAACAGAGGTGGTTCAACATACATAAACCAATAAATGCTGTCTGCCACATAAACAGACTCAAGGAGAGAGACACGTGATCATCTCGTTAGTCACACAAAAAGACCTTTGACAAAATCCAACATCCATTCATGATAAAAGTCATGGAGAATCTAGGGATTCAGGGGAACTAGTTCAACATAATAAAGGCAATATACAACAAGTTCACAGCCAACAGCATACTAACTGGAGAAAAACTTCAACATTGCCACTAAAATCAGGAGCAAGACAAGGATGTCACACTCTTCATTCCTGCTCAGGATAGTGCTTGAAGTCTTAGCTGGAGCAGTAAGACAAATGAAAGAGATGGAAGGGTACAAACTGCAAAGGGAGACGTCAAAGTATCTTTCTTTGCAAATGATAAGATTCTATGCATAAAAGACCATGAAGACTCCATCAGAAAACTCCTAGAGCTGATGAACACATTAGCAAAGTAGCAGGATATGAAATTAACAACAATTTAAAAATCAGTAGTCTTACCATATACCAACATCAAACACACTGAGAAAGAAATCAGGGAAATTATCCCATTTATGACAGCTTCAAAAACCCATAAATTATCTTGGAATAAATCTAACCAAGGAAGTAAAGGGCATGTATGATACAAACTTTAACACACTGAAGAGAGAAACTGAGGAAGATACCAGAAGATGGGAAGGCCTCCCATGTCCATGGATTAGTAGGATTAATATGGTGAAATTGGTCAACCTGTAAAAAACTACAAACTCAATGCTATGCCCATAAAAATTCCAACACAATTTTTCACAGAAATTGAAAATAATTTCCAGTTTCATTATAGAAACACAAAAACCCAGGACAGCCAAAATAATCCTGAATAATAAAAGAGCTGCTGGAGGCATTACCATCCCTGATCACAAACTATACTACAGAGGTATAGTAATAAAAACAGCATGGTACTTGCATAAAAACAGGCACATTGATTAGTAGAATAGAATTGAAGACCCAGATTTAAGCCCATGTATTTATAGCCACCTGATTTTTAATAAAGGGGCCCAAATTACATACCGGAGAAAAGACAGCACGTTCAACAAATGTTGCTGGTCTAACTGGATAGGGACATGTCAAAGAAAGAAACTAGATCCCTATGTCTCACCATGCACAAAACTCCAATTCAATCAAGGACCACAACATAAGACCTCATTCTCTGAATCTGATAGAGGAGAAAGTAGGGAATATGCTGGAACTTATAGGCACAATAAAAGCTTTTCTGAGCAGGACTCCTATCGCACAAGCTTCAAGTCCAACAATTGACAAATGGGACCTCTTGAAACTGAAGAAACAGCCTACATAATGCGAAAAATCTTTACCAGCTACACCTCCGACAGAGGGCTAATATCTAGACTGTAAAGAACTTAAAAAACAAAAGATCAAAAGAACTCAAAAAATGGTTGAGCAGGACTTTTGACTTATCTTCACATAGAACTGGTGAAAGAAGGGAGCCAGGGGCTCCTCCCAAGCCTATGTGACCCCTGAGGAACCACCTTAAGAGCAAAAATAAATTGGTTTGTCTGGGCCAGCTGTATGGTCTTAAACACCCAAAAGGAAAGTGTAACCAAAGAGTAAAGTGATCAGTATAAATCTTTAAGAGTCCATGTGTATAGCTAAAGGCTACATAACAAGAAATAATGCTGACCTTAAGAGCAAAAATAAATTGGTTTGTCTGGGCCAGCTGTATGGTCTTAAACACCCAAAAGGAAAGTGTAACCAAAGAGCAAAGTGATCAGTATAAATCTTTAAGAGTCCATGTGTATAGCTAAAGGCTACATAACAAGAAATAATGC
>NW_008330120.1:903362-907503 GCF_000622305.1 Nannospalax galili
ATACTCCTTTGGAACTTTAAACCAGAGAAAAGATGGCAGGATTTCTAGGTAACAGGGATGACAGTATATGGGCTCCAGTGAAGGGGGGAGCTATGGGAGAGTGCCATTTGGGATGTGGGTATAAAGATGAATAAGATTGTTTGGAATGTTCTGTATGAAATACACACACACAAAAGTCAACAAATAAAAAAATGAGTTATATAAAAAAAAGAAAGTCTCTTCTATAGCCTTTCTAACAGCCTACATTCTACACAGATTGACTAGCAGTCTGTGACGTGCAGACTATCATGTAAAACGAGTTGTGCCGCGAATGCTGCCGGGCTGACTGGTACTGAGCCTGTAGCAGAGAACTCAGCAGCTCCTCCGGCCTCTGTGCCTGGCCATTGCTGTTCTGGTGAGATGCAGGAACAGCAGCTGTTTACAGGACTGCGTTGCCGTGTAACAACCTCTCCAAAACGCAGGCTCTTTTTTGCTCGGTTGGTTTTTGAGACAAGGTCTCACTCTGTAACCCAGGCTGGCCTGGAACTTCTGGGAGTCTTCCCGTCTTAGGCTCCTCAGTGCCTGGCAGTGCCTGGGGCCTCCACTGGGGTGACTGGAGTAGCCCAGGGTGGAGCAGAGGGGGTCGGCGGGTGCCCCTCTCCTCATGGAAATCAGCTGCTTCCTCATGGTAACGCGAGGTGACACAGGGCTTCAGGAACAAGAGGCAGGAGACCAAGGTGGGAGTGCGAGGCTTCTTCCTGTCCTTCTTCTGTGGTCTATACTATTCTTCCTGTCCTTCTTCTGTGGTCTATACTATTCTTTAAGAGTGAAATGAGAGAAGAAGCCCTGTGACCTGAGGGTGCGGACGGAGCCTGCGTTCCTCCCCCGTGTGCTGCCGTTTGTCTGCAGGGGCTGCTGTGTTCTAACCATGGTAGTTGTGGCATGGCACAAGGGACACCCCAGACCTGCACTGTGGAGCCTGGCTCTCCAAGACCTTCATCGGTCTGGACCAGCACAGCACAAGGGACACCATGTCCATGATGCCCAGTGCCTAACTGCTTCATTTCCCCCTAAACTATTTTTCAGTAAGACTGGAATGTACCATTTGCTGGAGAATAGCGTTATCATGTTAAAATTCATTAAACAAAGAAGGGAAGTTTGTACCAAGAAAAAAAAAAAAAGGGTCAAGAGCTGAACAGACAGTTCTCAGAAGACACACGAATGACTGGGGGCCATCTAAGGAAATGTTCGCCAGCTTTTGCCACCAGGGAAAAGCCAACGAAAACCACTGTGAGATTTCACCTTATCCCAGTCAGAATGACCAAGGTCCAAAAAGGCAAACAGGCCCCAGTGCTGGTGGCGATCTGGAGAAAGGGAGCTCTCTTCCACTGCTGTGGGAGTGCACACTGCGGCCACTGTAGAAATCAGTGCGGAGATGTCTCAAAAACCTAGAAATGGATCTACCATCTGATCCAGCCATACCACTCTTGGGCATATACCCAAAAGACTGCATCTTACTGCAGAGATGCCTGGTCATCCATGTCCACCGCTGCCCTTTTCATGACAGCCAGGAAATGGAAAGAACCTAACTGCTCAACGGAGGAACGGGTCATGAAATTATGATACATTTACACAACGGATTATTATTCAGTTGTCAAAAATAGGAAATTTACAGCTAAACAGATGGAACTGGAAACCATCACCCTGAGTTGGTAATTCAGACCAAAGAAGGAAAACGTAACATTTCCTTTCTCATAACTGGATGCTGGCTTTGAATTCTTAGATATACGTTTCTTTGGAAAACCCAGAGAGGTCTGGGAACAAATAAATGGCCAGAGGAGGCCTCTTGGGAGGGGAGTAAGATACAGTGATATAAAGGGGAACAAGGGTAACTGAGCAGGAGAGGTTAATCAGGGTTGGGAATGGGAGGACAGGGCAGAAGAGGGATTACGGGAGGGGTAAGGGACACTGAGGGCCTTCAGAGGCAGCCATATGGAAAGCTGCACTATAGACATGTCTTAAAGTACATGCGTATTCATTATAGAAGGAGATTAAATGGAGTTACCCTGTAACAGGGGGACATTGTCCCTTCTAGACACAATAGGCCAGCAAAGTAAAGGCCCAATGCCAGGGTTAGGCTCCCTCTCTCGAATCTGTTAACCAGAAGTCACGTAAACGTTTAAACACTACAGAGCATTGCCCTAGCTCTTGGTTACCCACCAGAACTGGATGTCTATTACATACATGAACCACGGGAAAAAAAAAAAAAGAAATCAAACTGGTACTGACTTCAAAGCTTCCTCTCTACTGGCTAGCTTTCAGTGCTGGGAGGGCTACTGGAAGAAAAACATTGATCAACAGTGTTACACAGCTGTGAATCCTGCGTGCTTCAACACCAACAGGCCTGTTAAAACAGTGACATGACTATGAAGGAAGTAACCGATCACTTTCTAATTGGAGTTTAGGTCCACTTCATAAGATGGAGCCCATACCTCACACTGGTCTTCGTCCTAGGAACTGTGGCTAGACAGGCCAAAGGCCACAGGGGAGAGACTGATACTATTATTCTGCTAAACAGATACAGAATTAAACTGAGTCCAAATGACTTACTGTTATACCCATAGACTAATGCATCCCTGGACGCTCACCCGAGAAGCTTCTTCATGCAGCACATGGTAATTATCACAGAAATCGTTAACTGGCCAAAGGCAGAGAACAAGGAGCTGCAGCATGATCACCCCTGGGTTAAACACCTACACCAAGCTTCTGCATCCAAACGCTCGGGTCATTTCAGGAGAGAGCACAGAAAAACTGTAAGGGCCAGAGGAGGCGGACGGCCACAAAGAAACGGAGTTTTCCAGACAGCTGGCAAGTTGCTGATATGAACTTGCAACAATTGTGACAGCATGCACAAGCCCCGTGTAAGCTGAAGCCAGACAACAATCCCAGCATAGACATAGGGGGTGTGCATGAAACCCCAGGCCTGGCTGAGGGGCTATTGGAAAGGGATTGGCTCCTGGTAGGGAAGAATCAGTCCCCTTTAAGGCTGTGACTCCTGGTAACTTAACCAGGCTCCAGTGGATAGACCCACATCAAAGGACATTTGGGGACATAGGTTTGACTCTATAGGCCTTAATACTTGTAAAATAGACTATGAAATGGAGGGTAGAAAGGGGTGCACATGGGGTGAGGGGCTAAATTCAATGAAAATAGATTGTGTAAAATTCACTAAATTAAATTTAAAGACCTGGAGATGAGCTTTGAACAGACACCTTAAAGTAAATGACAGGACTGCCAAGGACGGTACAGGGAAGGACCAGATGAGGGTCTTCAGAGAAATCTCCCAAATAAAATACCTGAATTTAAATAATTTTAGGCCGTGATGGGTAGTTCTGCACCATGTGACTTAATTAGATTTAGTCTACATGCCTCGGGAATTTGAGCAGGACAATTAATCGCTCTTATTTTAAGCCTCTATTTAGAAACAGCCTGACATTTAGCATTAGTTTTCTAATCAAGAGTGGACCAAACTGCCCAGAACCCAGTTCAGATGTATGATGGAACTGGGCCATTAAAAAAATTTATTTTTATCTTATATGTGTGTTTTGCTTGTATGTATGTAAGTGTACCCGTGTCATGCAATGAGACCCGAAGATAGAGTTGGCTGTCCTAGAACTGGCTGTTAGCTGCCCATTTAGGGTCCTGTGCAAGAGCAGCCAGTGGTCTTAACTGCTGAGCCATAGCTGTAGCCCAGAACTGTGCTCTTGAGCCAAGCATCACACATTCTTTTATGGAAACAGATCTCCAGCGTGAACCAGGGACTAGGAGACTAGTCCCTTGTCATAGAATCACACACACAACTACAAATAGACCCTAGTTTTCCTCATGGCTTGCACTGGGATAAGTACACCTTTTCAGCTCTTTGGTATGGAAAGCTCACACTCATTCACTCACTATCTTGGATGGAAGGCAAAGTGGGGTCCTGAGGGATGAACGTATATCCAGGTCACAGGAGCACATGGCTCAGTGAACTTGTTTACAGTATAAACAGTAACTTTTTGGTTCTAAGATCAGTTAAAAGTGTTTAGTCCAGATTATGTCCATGTCCTAGTTTGTTTCTCCATTGCTGTGACAAAACACTCTGACCAATACCAACTTGAGG
>NW_008330120.1:907597-908581 GCF_000622305.1 Nannospalax galili
ACCCACAGTGGGCTGGGTCCTCCCACATCACTCAATAATCAAGAAGACGCCCCACAGATATGGCCACAGTCCAGTCCAATGAAGTCAATTCCCCAATTGAGGCTCCCTCGACCCAGGTGTGTCAAACTGACACTAAAGCTATTCAGCACAGACCACATTGTAAAAATCCTTCCTATAGACCTGTTCTAGTTTCTTTCCGTTGCTGACCAAAAGCAACTTGGAGAGAAAAGGGTTTCTTTTGCCTTACACTTCCAGGTGACAGTCATCACTGAGGGAAGTTAGGGAAGAAACTCAAGCAACAACTTGAAGCAAAAGTCATGGAGGAGAGCTGTTTCCTGACTCACTCCCACAGGCTCAAGTTTAGCTGTGGAGACTCACTGTCCAGCATGGGCCTCAGGGACTAGGGGCTCAAGAAACTCACTGCCAAGAGATCTTCATGAAAAAGTGTAGATGTCAGGAAAGCAGGTCATGAGACATGGGACTTTTCATGGAAACCTTGCTAAGTGTGATGACGGGATTGCAAGGGAGTCAAAAATTTAGGGAGTCTTTATGAAAGAAAGACGTACACGACAATTTATCGGAGAACTGTTTCCTGGGATACTGCGCTTGCTTTAAGATTGTAGTCTCATTTTCTAAAAGAATTTTTAAGTGGACTCAGAAGGAAGCGTGAGAAAAATTTTATTAAAGTTTGAGAGCGGGCTAAAGATATCAGTCAGCAGTTGCAAGTGCATACTGCTTATGCACACATGCTGGACTGTCCACAACCACTTGTAGCTTCAACTCCGGGGACATCTGACACCTTAGCTTCATGGGCACCTGGACTCATGTGAACACACCCCCCATATATATGCAATCAATCGTAAAACAAATCTTGGAAGAGGAAGAAGAAAGAGAAGATGGAGATGGAGAGGAGGAGGAGGAGCCAGAGATGGGAGGAGGAGGAAGAGGAGGAGGAGGAGGAGGAAGAGGAGGAGGAGGAAGAGG
>NW_008330120.1:908709-971251 GCF_000622305.1 Nannospalax galili
TGCCATGGGCACCTACCATGATGTGCTACCCAGAGTGAACAGGGAACTCTGTGATGGACTGGAGCCTCAAAAACTATGAGGCAAAATAAATCTCTTTATAAGTTGTTGCAGTGGGAAGCCGATTAACAGTGTTGCCATTTGCTGCTCACACTACATTGTAGTCCTCACTATGTTGTTTCCCAGTCCACAAAATGGGAATGTGTAGTGTAACTATTGGGGACAGGAGACAGAAATGTAAGTGAACGTAGCTCATTCCAGAGAAGAGGAGGAAAGGGGGAAGAGGGAGGAGAGGGCAGAAGAAGAGGAGGAGGAAGGAGAGGAGGAGGAAGGGGAAGAGGAGGAGGAGGAGGAAGAGGAGGAGGAGGGGGAGGAGGAGCAGGGTCTCCAGGCCTCCTCTGCTAACTGGCTTCTTTTACATGTTAGTCATGTTTCAGGCAAGGCCCTGGTCTGCCACAGAATCATATGATGTCTGGAGTTTGTTTCAGAACACTGAAAAGGAGGTTATGTTGTAGTGAGAATACACACGATTGGCGAGTGCTTAGCAACAACCTGCCCGCGCTAGGGGAGGGCGCAAGGAATTTTTTTTTTCTATTCTCTCCCTTTGGGAACAGCGGCTGTTCCCAGCGCGCAGGGCAGTCCAGGCCTGTGCTCTTCCTTGCCGCTTCGCACGGCTCCCTCTAGCGGCAGCTCTCGGGACTGCAGCCGAGGCTCTGCAAAGCTGCCGGGTCGCCTTCCCCGGGAAGCAGGCCAGGCCCACCAGGGGATGCCGGTGCCGGAACCAAGAAAACTGTGCCTTAATCTTTCAAAATCCATAGATTTATGGATTCCCGTCACAGCATGTTGGCTATAAATTAAAAATTTAAACTATTTACTTTTTCTAGTGTCCAGTGTGAGCGGATGTAGTCCTGAGACCCTGTAGTAACGGAAGACGAGGGGCGGATGAATGGACCACTGGGGAGCTGGGTGTCAGCAGGGCTCAGCTATGCTTCCTGAAGGTCTAGCCTGCACCAAGCATTATGTGGACTGAGCAAGCTCTCCCGTTTGGTATGATAGCAGGGGAGGGGGTCTCCACCTCCTTTCCAGAGATGATGTGTAAGAAGGTCTAGGGTGTACCGGTGGAGGGCTGCACTGTGTGAGGTCACCCAGGCTGGTGGTATGTGCAGCTGTGGGGGGGCGCCCCCTCTGCTGGTGGAATCCCTGTTATTTCTTTGGGGGTTCTTAGTCTTATCAGTAAAATAACTTAAAAACAGACTTGAAACTCCAGCACAATTTTATAAAAATTTAAGAAAAAAAAACAACAAAAACAGAATAGTCAAGCCCGAATTCCTGGCAGCCTCCAGTAGAGAGAGGGAGGAGAAGTCATGCCCTTTAAGTTACAAATCGGGGTCACAGAAACAAAAAGACCGTCGAACCAGGGAGAGCATGGTTAGGCTTATGGCTTGTATTCAAAAAGGAAAATCATGTTCGGTGTCTGTCCACAGGTCTGGGTTCAGAGTGCACTGGAGTTTGCAGGACCGAAGATTACACCAGGTACAGATGATTAGTACTAGAAACACAGGCAGTTTATTAAGAGGGAAAGCACTCCCCAGAATGGCAGTGGGCCAGTGAGCTGAGAAGAGGTCTCCGCAACCACTGGGCCACACAGTATACAGCTCTTTATAGGCTCTTTACGGAAAATCCGCCTGGCCCATTAGAGTTTCAGGGATTTTCCGTGCTTGTTCTATGTCTTAGAGGAAGCCCAGTTGGCAAGGCCTTCCAGTCTTCCTCTGCCGATGGGCCTCTTTCCCACGTTAAACTTCATATTTCAGTCTCCAGTCCAACTCTCCTGCCACACCCCTGCATGGTGGAGAAGTCATCTACAGTTCCTGAGGGCGCTGTGACCTTCCCCAGTGTGGACACTGTACTTCTCCGGAGCAATGTGCTGGCTTGTACCTTAACCGCACTGAATCCTGCAATTCTGTTTCCAGATTCAGACTTCAGATCCAACCAGGACAGGGAGGACTGTTTGGAATGCACAGCAAATGATTTGTTAGTTTTTTATGGGTGAATGTCTAAAACTGCAGCAATAACACAAAAACAGTTCAGCAGCCGATGTCGAGATGCTGCAGGGCTTGGGCACAGCTCTGGATTGTCCAGACTTTAATGTATGGTGTTCATATTTTTAACCCAGTGTCAGGTGGGTTCAACACCAGTTCTTTTCCTCAGACACCGTCCACCTCACATTATCAGACAAATTCTCTCACTGAACCTGGCACTTGTCAGTTGGCTACACTGTCTTGCTGGCAAGCACAAGGCCCCCGTGTCACTGCCTCCCCAGTGCTGGGATTCCAGCATGTGCTGTCACCATCAGATGTCATGTGGGTGTGGGGGATCTGAACCCAGGACACTATGCTTTCACAGATAGCATTTTACCTACGGAACCATGTACCCAGATCCAAAATAGCAAATATTTTATGACTAGAGAATACCTAATCTCTGAGGAAACTTTAGGCAGAAAACACGTTTTAAAAATTATGTAAAAGCATAACTGGGACCTCATAGAAAAGAAATTCAAGTGGACTTTAATCATGGAAAGACACTCAGCTTCATTGATAGTTTGAAAAGTGAAAATTAAGTGACATTACAGCAAAATGTACAGGACGCAGCAAATAGTCAAATGTAAAAGTAACATTTGTAGAGCTAAGTCGGTGTTTGAGAAGAAGGAATTACACACCACAAGAGATGCTTATCCCACTGTTCCATGACGATATTCCTGAGATGTGCCCGTACACGCACCATCTGTGCACCAGGGATCTACGGGGACAGGCGGTGTCCCTCCCAGCACTTGGTTTTCTTCGTTCAATTACTGCAGGTTGCTAGGTGGTTTTAAAGGATACTGGCCTGCAAGGTATTGGTCATGGGCCTTGGAGACACCACACCTCACTGCTGTGAATATGCATGCCACCTTTGTAGGGCTCGATTCTGTGCCACACCAGAAAGAGGCTGGGCCTGAAGGCCCTCGATCCAACCCTTAACTGGATAAGCGGTTCTTACAGCCACTGAGGCAGAACAACTGGTCATGGATTCCACACCGAATAACTGCTGTTCTGGTGCTGTGTACTGAGCTTCCGCCCCTTTCCAGGACAGAGACCAAAACCCTATCAGAACAGTTTGTTCAGGCTGCTTTGCCCATACGTCACAGCTATAGCCTTTGAACTTCTGATGACTTCTAACAGGCAAGGGCACTGGAGTTGTGAGGCACATGACTATTTTCTGTCCTACGAGCACCTTAGCTAGCTGTTTTGAACCTTTCTATCCCAATCCCCAGAAGTCCTTGTTATCAGGTTATAAAATATCAAACATATATGTGTGTATATATATATGTACACATATTTTTACACATATTTACTCAGGGTCTTATGTAGCTGAGGCTGGTTTCAAACTCACTGTGTAGCCAAGAATAACCTTAAAATTCTGTGTGTGTGCGTGTGTGTGTGTGTGTGTGTGGTGAGCACAAGTGCAGGTGTACATGTGTACGCATGCTTGTGGGGCAGATGTCAACACCAGTTCTTTTCCTCAGACACCGTCCACCTCACATTATCAGACAAATTCTCTCACTGAACCTGGCACTTGTCAGTTGGCTACACTGTCTTGCTGGCAAGCACAAGGCCCCCGTGTCACTGCCTCCCCAGTGCTGGGATTCCAGCATGTGCTGTCACCATCAGATGTCATGTGGGTGTGGGGGATCTGAACCCAGGACACTATGCTTTCACAGATAGCATTTTACCTACGGAACCATGTACCCAGATCCAAAATAGCAAATATTTTATGACTAGAGAATACCTAATCTCTGAGGAAACTTTAGGCAGAAAACACGTTTTAAAAATTATGTAAAAGCATAACTGGGACCTCATAGAAAAGAAATTCAAGTGGACTTTAATCATGGAAAGACACTCAGCTTCATTGATAGTTTGAAAAGTGAAAATTAAGTGACATTACAGCAAAATGTACAGGACGCAGCAAATAGTCAAATGTAAAAGTAACATTTGTAGAGCTAAATCGGTGTTTGAGAAGAAGGAATTACACACCACAAGAGAGGCTTATCCCACTGTTCCATGACGATATTCCCGAGATGTGCCCGTACACGCACCATCTGTGCACCAGGGATCTACGGGGACAGGCGGTGTCCCTCCCAGCACTTGGTTTTCTTCGTTCAATTACTGGAGGTTGCTAGGCGGTTTTAAAGGATACTGGCCCTAGGACTGCCTGCAAGATATTGGTCATGGGGCTTGGAGACACCACACCTCATTGCTGTGAATATGCATGCCACCTTTGTAGGGCTCGATTCTGTGCCACACCAGAAAGAGGCTGGGCCTGAAGGCCCTCGATCCAACCCTTAACTGGATAAGCGGTTCTTACAGCCACTGAGGCAGAACAACTGGTCATGGATTCCACACCGAATAACTGCTGTTCTGGTGCTGTGTACTGAGCTTCTGCCCCTTTCCAGGACAGAGACCAAAACCCTATCAGAACAGTTTGTTCAGGCTGCTTTGCCCATACGTCACAGCTATAGCCTTTGAACTTCTGATGACTTCTAACAGGCAAGGGCACTGGAGTTGTGAGGCACATGACTATTTTCTGTCCTACGAGCACCTTAGCTAGCTGTTTTGAACCTTTCTGTCCCAATCCCCAGAAGTCCTTGTTATCAGGTTATACAGAGTATGGGCAACTTGAGCCAGGTGTGATATGAAAGTCTGCCAGTATCCTGGTCCCCAAAATAATTGCACCTCTACATTTACAGGCACAAGCTATTGTGGGTTTTTTTCAATAACACTGTCTGTACTATATACATCTATGGTACCATACATAATACCCTCAAGAGTTTGTATCTTGTACCTTGTGTGGATTGCTCCCTCTCCTCGTTCTTTAGGGGCACCTGTATGTCTTTTAGGTGTGTTTCTAATTCTTTAAAACACTGAGGTTAACATTCTACCATCTATGTAATGAAGCCTTTTTACAGATGGTGGCCAGGATAACAAAGCAAGTTCCAGGCCACCATCCCGTGGCAGACAGTGGGGCTATGAAGGTTGCCTTGGGGAGCACTCTAGATGCTTGCTGCTGCTTATTCTGAGTGAATATAAATTGGTCTTGGGATTCAACAGCTAAGGAAATACTGGAAGATGCATCAGCAAGGTCTAATGCAGCCTGGAAAGACTGCACCACTTGCATCCATTGTTGAGTCAGATGAGCAATGTCAGCCACAGCAGCACAGAGGGGGAGCTACTTCACCAGCTACCTGTCATCTATAGTCATTGTCCAGAAGCGATTTGGCTCCTTCACAGGCCATACTGAGCTATTTATTGGGCTGTAGGCTGGGAAAATGATCTCTACATTTTCTAACTTCTTGATGGTTCTGTAATGTCATCATAACCCTAAAATGATCTGTGATGTTTGATATCTACCGTCCTACCCGGAGGAGGCAACTTTATAGGTCTCTGCTTTGCCCAACCATGCATGACCACCCTCGAAGTTCACATTCTTAGAAGAAATGTCCAGTGGTGGCATGCACAATGAGTCCCAACAAAAAAATCTATTCCCAAAATGTTCTCCTGTGTGGAGAAATGCATACCCTATACTCTTGAAGGGGATAATTGCCCTCCCCCTTAGGACATGCTTAGCCCTCCTGCCTGCACTTCTTACCCCTGAATCCACCCACTGCTGCCCATTGTCCCTGATGCCTTTTGGGAGTGTCCTGAAGTAAGGTACACTCAGCTCCAGTACCCACTAAAGCCCGAGTGTTTTCTACACTAGTGGGGGACTAGTAAGGCTGTACCTCAACTTCGCCTCCAGTCACCATATGTGCCGTTACTAGCAGGCGACCCTGGCCACCACATCGAAGAATTGGCGAGGGTGACTCCCACCCCAGACGGCCTCCTTCCTCTATAGCAGGGGGTGCACTGGGGATCACGTGCACCCCCTTCTCTCTTGTTTCACTCCTTTGGGGAATTGTTGATCAGGCTTTAAAGCCTTTGAGAGACAAGAACTGAATTTGGCTTTCAATCAATTTTCTCACTGAGAATTCCACTTGGACATAAATCTTGACACATCTGCCTTCAGGTAACCTGGACAGGACCCATTGTCTGTCGTTTTCTTTTTCTTCATCCGTTTCTGGGTGTTTTAGCACCTTACAAACCCGATTTACACTCCAGTCTAAATCATTTGCCAAAGTTACTCCTACCCTGTAAATAACATGTCCTACTGTGAGACTCAGAAAAGCTACTAACGCCCCCATTCCAGTCCCATGGTCCCTGCTGAGTTAATCTCTTCCTTAACTCCCCCATGAACACAGTCCTCTCTGGACTGGTGAACTAGGCATCACATAGTACCCCTCTCTAAGTATTTCCTGTCCCTCCTGCATTGTCTTCTGAACCCTGATATTCATGGGGACCTCAGCTGGCAGTAACCAAGGGTCCCTAATGGCACGTAGAAGCCAGTGTACTGGGGACTGATTTCCTCATATTGCCCCAGGTTATACAGCCTCTGTCTTAAGGAGGAATGAGTAATTGTATTACTGAGGGGTTTTGTAATTTTTTTATTGAATTTTTGTGTATTTCTTACGAATATCTTTTTTTTTTCTTTTTGAGACAGGGTCTCCCTGTAGTTGGCCTGGAACTCATTATGCAGACCAGGCTGGCCTTGAACTCACAGAGATCTGTCTGTCTCTGCCTCCCGAGTGCTGGGATTACAGGTGGTGCCACCACGCTTGGCTACATACGAATATCTTAATCATCTTCATACCCTCTTCCCCATCAGCACCTTCCCATAGCCCCACACTGGATTTCAAGCATTCTGTCATTGTGTTAAGGCCTAGCAAGTCAAGCTAGTGTCCCTAGATGTACCTCAGTGCAAGATCATCCTCTGAGGTCTAGTCAGCCTATCCAGAGTCTCTCCTTTTAAGAAGATCAGCTCTTCCTCACCCAGCAGTAATCAGCTGCCAATAGTTCTTCAGCTGAGATTGGGGTCTGCTGACCATTTCCACAGTCCTATGCTGGGTTTTTGTCTGACTGAGTTTTCAAGGGTCTTGTGGGCTTGTGTATACTGACACCATTTCTATAAGTTCATACGAGCAAGGTCCCAGGAGCCTCTAAGACTCTATTTCCATATGGTCCTGCACCTCCTCCCCTGGCTCTTACAGTCTTTCCACCCCCTCTTCCACAGTGGTCCCTGAGCCCTGGGTGGGTGGAGTATAATAAGAGTCCTGTGCAAGGACCCACACTCTACAGACTCTTATTCTCTATGTTTTGGCCGTTTGTGACCTTTTGTGTTCATCGTCCTCTGTTACATGAGGGAGGTTCATTGATGAGAGTTGAGAGAGGCATTAGTGTGCTCTCTACCACTTGTCCCACTATTGTGCAAGCTGCTAATGGTCCAACTCAAGCTTTACTTAGTTTTTCTGCCTCTGTAGTATTGATACTGATCCTATCCACCCCCATGTCCCACAGCCTCACAAGCTAGGCTGTGAGAGACTCTTTCATTACTTGTAGAAAAGCCTTTCTTGGGCTAAGCGAGGTGACACTCGTCTTTAATCCCAATGCTCTGGACACAGAGGCAGGCAGATCTCTTTATGATGAAGTCTAGCCTGTTCTACATAGCAAGTTCCATGTCACCTGGGATGACAGGGAGACCCTGTCTCAAAAAACTAAAAAGATTCTTTTTAATGAAATAAAAACTCTTTCCCAATTCAAGCAGTTCAGGCACTAAGTGCTCCCTGATTACCATAGTTTCTTGTAACAGACCCTTGTCAAGGCCCCATCTGTATGCAATCACAGATTTTTTTCCTGTTGCTGTGGTAAAACACCACTAGCAAGGCAACTTATAAAAGGAAGAGTTTATTTGACTTACTATTCCAGAGGGATAAGAGTCCATGTTTGACAGGAGTTATGGCAACAGAAGTGACAGGAGTTATGTAGATGTGTCACTTAGGCCCAGAAAGCTGAGCCCACACACCTTCAAGTACAGGCAGAAAGTGGGGGCAGGATAGGGACGCAGAGGGAGGGAGGGAGGCAGGGAGGGAGGTGGGGAGAGAGAGAGAGAGAGAGAGAGAGAGAGAGAGAGAGAGAGAGAGAGAGAGAAAGCAGGAAGGGAAGAGAAAGGTTTGGCTTAGGTCACATAAAAACGAGAACGAGAAGAATCAGGCAACAAAACAAAAGCGTCCTTTTTTTGTATTGCTGATTCAAGTTGAATTCCCAAACCCCAGGGCAGCATCCTGCAATCACTGGGGGGAGGGGAAATACGAGTTGTGCATGTCCCTGCCAGTGGCCACAGCATCCTGTAGTCAAAGGCAGGGTGGAACCTCCCACACGTTGATTCTTAATTTTATATAAAGAAGAAAAAAGAAAAGGGAGGAGGAAGAGGAGGAGGAGGAGGGGGAGGATGAGGAGGAGGATGAGGAGGAGGAAGAAGAGGAGGAGGAAGAAGAGGAGGAGGAAGAGGAAGAAGAGGAGGGGGAGGAAGAAGAGGAGGGGGATGAGGAGGAGGAGGAAGAGAGATGAGGAAGAAGAGGAAGAGGAGGAGGAAGAGAGAGGAGGAAGATGAGGAGGAGGGGGAGGAGGACGATGAGGAGGAGGAGGAGGAGGAAGAAAAAAGAAGTCAGAATACCTGAGTTTACATGGGACTTGTGTATGCTGGCACCATTGCCATAGAATCATATAAGCAGGTTCCCAGGAGCTTATAGGACTGTGTTTGCATATGGTCATGCAGCTCCTCCCTGGTTCTTACAATCTTTCTGCCCCCTCTTCCACAATGGTCCCTGAGCCTTGGGTAGGTAAAGTTTAATAAAGGATCCTGTCCAAGGCCCAGCATTCAGCAGACTCTTGATCTCTACACTTTGGACATTTGTGACCTTTTGTGTTCCTGGCCCTCTGCTGCATGAGGAGCTTCATCATTGAGAACTGAGAGATTCATTAGTATCGTCTTCATTATCCTGTTCTATGTTCCATGAGCCTTAGGTGTAGAGGTTGCATTTAGTGTCTGAATGCCAATTCTGTCTACTTTGAACAATAAATCCCAAGTAGATGTTTTGTAGAAGTCAAAAAATTGATTCTTAATTTTATATAAAGAAGAAAAAAGAAACGGGAGGAGGAAGAGGATGAGGATGAGGATGAGGAGGAGGAAGAGGAGGAGGAGGGGGAGGAAGAGGAGGAGGAGGAAGAGAGAGGAGGAAGAAGAGGAAGAGGAAGAGGACGAGGAGGAGGAAGAAGAGGAGGAGGAGGAGGAAGAGGAGGAGGAGGAGGAAAAAAGAAGTCAGAATACCTGAGTTTACATGGGACTTGTGTATGCTGGCACCATTGCCATAGAATCATATAAGCAGGTTCCCAGGAGCTTATAGGACTGTGTTTGCATATGGTCATGCAGCTCCTCCCTGGTTCTTACAATCTTTCTGCCCCCTCTTCCACAATGGTCCCTGAGCCTTGGGTAGGTAAAGTTTAATAAAGGATCCTGTCCAAGGCCCAGCATTCAGCAGACTCTTGATCTCTACACTTTGGACATTTGTGACCTTTTGTGTTCCTGGCCCTCTGCTGCATGAGGAGCTTCATCATTGAGAACTGAGAGATTCATTAGTATCGTCTTCATTATCCTGTTCTATGTTCCATGAGCCTTAGGTGTAGAGGTTGCATTGTAGATGTGTCACTTAGGCCTGGGCAATTCATTGACAATTTCCGTATGTGACCAGTGTGGTACTTGGTAATAGCTAAACACCACATGGAACAACAAAGTTAAAGACTTGTGAGAGTCTTCAAGTCTAACTATAAAAGCAAATCGTCAATAGTGTGCAATTTGAGGTATTTAATAGATGAAAATTACCACCCGCAAGGAGACCAACACAAATCTGGCCAACTGATATTTGACAAGGGAACAAAGCAACAAAATATAGAAAAGTCAGACTTTTTTCAACAAACAGAACTGGAGCAAAAACGTAGATGCAAAGTTTACTCCAAAGTCCCAGAGCTGCTTCTCAGGTGTTGCAACCTCCTCCTGGCTCCTCTCTCTTCTTTTGGGACTTTCCAGATCCTAGTCCACTCCAGACCAGGGACTCTCTAGTCACTCCTTATGGACTGGAAACCCAGGTGGTCTACCTGTATACCTTTTCTTGGCCCCCTTTCATTCTGGTCACCCAAAAGCCCTGCAGCCACATCAGGGACCCCCACTCCATCCTGTCCCCATGGTCTTTATTCAGGACTCACCAGATTTCTTCTAGCTCTCTGACTAGGAATCGCCTTAACTCCTCTCCTTGAAACCCAGTACAACACCCTCTGGAACTGTAAGCCAAGTAAACGCTCCCTTATGTAAGATGCTTTGGTCATGGTGTTCTATCACATAAACAGGAAAGTAAACAATGCAATTCTGGAAATGAAAAACTCAATATCCCATATAAAAACCCCACTGGAAAGCCTCATCGATAGAATGGGTCATATTGAAAACAGTCAGTTTGGAAGACGAAAATAGAAGGATTGGGTTACTCAGCAAATATCGATGGTTATATAATAAAAATATGGATGGCACGTGGGGTCGATCTGGAACACCAAGAAAAGGCCTAACCTTTAAATTGTGGGTATTGAAGATATGGGCAAAGGACAGGTGAAGAACACTGTAGCAAAGGCCTAGAGATATCTTCAGTAAAACAGTAGAAGAAAATTTCCCTAGCCTAGAGATAAAGAAGCCTGTCCAGGTACAAGAGGCCTACAAAACACCAAATACACAGGACCAGAAAATACATTCTCCATGACATAGTATAGTTAAAAATTTTAAAACACAGAATAAAAAGGGATAGTAAAAGCTGTGGTGGAGAAATGTCAAGTCACTCATAAGGCAGGTCCATTAGAATAACACCTTTAAAGCCAAAGACATACTATTCTCATTCAAACTACCTGGAAAGATGTATTCCAAGCTCTGGAAGACCACAACTGTTAACCCATACCATTATACCAAGAAAAACTATCTATGAAATTGAAGGAACAATAAAAAAATTCATAATAAACTGATTAGTTTGTGGCTGCTACGTTCTAAGGAGTATGTTAGAAGGAATACTTCAGTCAGTGGAGTAGGGAAAAATACTCAATTATCACACAGAATCAAATAATATCAGGACAAGTCCTCAAAAGAAATCCAAGAAACACCATAAAATCAACAAAACTAACGGCACACACATGGTTCAGTAATAACTCTGAACTCGAATGGTTGCGATTCCCCAACTAAAACACACAGACTAATAGATTGGATAAGAAGACAGGATACATCTTTTTTGCTGCCTCCAAGAAACACACATCACCATCAATGGTAGATCCCACTTTAGGTTAAAAGGATGGAAAAGGTATTTCAAGCAAATAGATCTAAGAAATAAACAAGTGTAGATATTCTAGTATCTGAGAAAATAGACTTCAAAACAAGTCAGACGCAATAAGGAGGGACACTTCATACTCATTAAAGAAAAAAAATCACCAATACGACATTGTAATACTAAAAACATATGCACCAAACACAGGGGCCCCCGATTTCATAAAAGAAATAGTATTACATCTAAAATCACACAGTAACTACAGCACATTGTTGGTGAGTGTCTGCAGCACCCCACTGTCTCCACTAGACAGGTCTTCAAGAAAAATGCTAAACAGAGAATCTCTGAAGTTAAATGATGTCATAAATCACATGGACCTAAGAGCTCTAGAACATTCCACCCAAACACTAAACAATACACATTTCCTTAGCAGTCAATATAACTTTCTCCAAAAATGACCGTATATTTAGACACAAATCAATTTTCAGCAAACGTAAGAAAATTGAATTGACATCCTATATTCTGTCTGACTGCAATCAAAAAAATCTTGGAATCAACAGCATTAGAAACTACAGAAAGTATATAAACTCGTGAAACTAAACAGGACATTACTGAATAATTGCATAGGCAGGAGGTCAAGATGAAAATATAAAAGTTCCTAGAAATGAATGAAAATTGAAAACATAACATACCAAAATCTACGGGAACAAAGAAAGTTTGTACTGTACCAGATAGTTTCAGCTGTCAACTTGACACAATTGGTGTGGTAGTTTGAATGATAATAGTTCTAGATCAAAATAAGGACTTAAGCAGTAATTGGGATATTTTGGCAAAGAGTCTGTCTAGAGTCTGCCCTTGGCCGAAAAGCTTGCCTAAGGCTAAGTTGAAAAGCAATGAACTAATTTCTCTGGTGGAAGAAAGTTCAAGACAGCCTAATATAGAAATGGTGGTATGGCTATTAATGGTGAATATTATGCAGATCTACAGTGAAACAGAGCAAATGGGGCAGAAAGAAACACAGAATGTACAGTTTGGATTGAAAAAGAGAACTAGGAAGATTAATGTTGAAGAAGAAGATCCCTTTGATAAGAAGATTAAAGTGATTAAGGAGGGTCCCAGAGATTTGTACTTAAACCATGAAGAGAGTGCCTCCAGGACAAGACCACACCCAGCCAAGCCTCCGACTAGTGAAAGGAAAATGCCGCAGGGGCCACTGAAGAGAAAGGCATCTAAAACGGATAAAGCAGGCTGGGGGCCATCCCAAACTTGCAGCCAAACTTGGCAGTGTTGTTCACCTGGTGCTGGCTTTAGAGGCATGAAAACTGCAAGAGTGAAGGGGTCATCGTTTCTCCCTTTTCAGTTTCAGAGAGCCGCTGAGGCCAGGCAGCGGGCAGCAGGCAGCAGGGGTTCCCTTGCATAGAGAAGGCCCCGATAGGCCATTGTGTGAAGGTGTGAAGGTGAAGCCTGGCTGGCAATGGGGACCCCAAGAAGACATTCATGATGCCAGAGCTGTGAGGCATCTGCCAAGAACTGCATACAGGGAATGGTACCAGCCCAGGAGAAAGATGTATGTTGTATGCATCAAAGCTGGTGAGCCATCTAAGCCCTTTAGAAGTAAAGTCCCAGAAATTGGATGTGGAGCTACTGGACTTGGTGTTTGCCCTGCTGGTTTTCGGTCTTGTTTTGGTCCAGTATTTCCTTACTATGCCTTCATTCCTACCTTTTGGAATGGTAATGTGTATTCAGTTCTACTGTATATTGGGAGTATGTAATTTGTCTTTTGATTTTACAGGGGCTTTATAGTTAAGATATTACCCTGAGTCTCAAAAGAGACTTGGACTGTGAACTTTTGAATAGTATTAAGCCTGGTAAAGACTATGGGGACTTCTAAGGTTGAACTAATGCATTTTGCATTTTATATGGTCATGAGCCTATGGGGGCCAGGGAGTGGAATGTGGTGGTTTGAATGAAAATGTCCCCCATAGGCTTTAAGTATTCAGACATTTTGTCCCCAGTATCTTGGCGCTGTTTTGGGAGGTCTTAGAAGATGTGGCCATGCTGGAAGGGGCAGAATTATAGAGATCTTAAGCCTTGCCAGATCTCTCAAGTGGCTCTCTTGCTTGTTGTGCCTGCTTGAAGATGTGAGAGCTTAGCTTCTGCTCCACCTCCAGCCACCTTTGCCACCATGCCTCCCCACCATGATGGACTCTTGCCCCTTTGGAACTGTAAGCTAAATAAACTCTTCCTTCTATAAGTTGCTTTGATCAGTGTTTCTATCACAGCAACAGAAAAGTAACCAACACACTTGGATAGAAGAAACCTCAGTTGAGGTGTTTCCTCCATTGGACTGGCCTGTGGCCATGTCTAGGGGTGCGTTTTCTTGATTGTTGAGTGATATGGGAGGGCCCAGTCTATTTGGGGCCTTGTCACCTCTGGGCAGGTGGTCCCATGTTATATAAGAAAGCAGGTTGAGCACAGCCAGAGGAGCAAGCAGCATTCCTCATGGCTTAGTGCTTCAGCTCCTGCCTCCAGGTTCCTGCCCTGAGTTCCTAACCTGACTCCTCAGTGATGAACTGTAGCCTGGGAAATGTAAGATAAAATAAAATGTTTTCCTCCACAAGTTGGTGTTGGTCAGTGTTTTTATCACAGCAATTGAAAGTAACTAAGGCGATCACCAACTGCTTTCATCAAAAAACCCTGAGAGATCTCGTGTTAATAACGATGTGTCTAAAGGCCTTGAGGGAAAAAGAACAAAGAGACACCCCAGACTATAGGCAGCCAAAAATTAAAATCAAGGCTGAAATTAATAAAATATAAATAAAAAAGCAATATAAAGAATCATCACAACAAAGTTGGTTTTCTGGGAAGGTTAACAAGTTGGACAAATTTTTATCCAAATTAATGAAAATGAAAAAATTTAGAGATGAAAATTAAGACGTTACAACAGACACTAAGGAAACTGAGAAACTTGTAAGAACATATGTTAACAATTTATAACATATGTTCTGGTGTTAACATCCACCAAACTGGATGATCTAAAAGGCATGGATTAATTTCTAGATATTTATGGCCTATCAAAGTCAATATGAAGAAAATAATTCAAATAGACCCATAAATCCAATAAGAATATCAGCAGAAATTAAAATGTCCCAACTAATAAAAGCCATACCGAGTCAGTACAGAATTCTACTAGATGTTCAAAGCAAAACTAACACCAATACCTCTCAAATTATTCTTCAAAATAGAAAAGGAACATTTCCAATTTCTTTATATGAAACCTGTATTACATGGATTCCAAAGCCAGACAAAGACCCATCAATAAAAGAAAATTATAGACCTATATCTCTGATGAGCATGGAGACGAAAATTCTCAATATTTGCAAAACAAATTAAAGAACCTATCAACAAGATTACCTACCATGATCAAATTGACTTCATCAGAGAGATGCAGGGAAGTTTCAACAGATGGGGAAAGTCACACCCACTGGTGCAACAGTGGCATGAATGTCATGGGAGTAACCAACCACTTTCCATACCTGACACCACGACTAGAGTCAGGAACCTGAGGCAATGCAGGTCATAGGCCCTAACGGAGAACCTACTACCATTATCCTCTTAAATTAACATAGTATTAAGCCAATTCCTAGTTACTTATTGCTACACCTATAGATTAATGCATCTCTCAACTCTCACGAGAGAAGCTTCTTACAGCAGACAGCGATTTACATAGAGGCCCATGGATGGTCAGGGTCTAGAGAATAAGATGCTATTGAATGCTCAGTCCTAAATGAGACAGCTATTATCACAGCCCTAACTTTAAGGATTAGGGATCATTGCAGAAAAGGGGGTAAAACAATGTTAAGAGCCATAGGTGATTGATGAGCAGAAGGAAACAGTGTTTTCCAGACACAGCAGGGCAAATACACATAGTAGCTTGCAGCAGCTGTTACATCAAGCACAGGAACTAGGCAAGCTCAAGCCAGATAAAGTCCCAGTATGGACAGGGGAGGTGAGCATTGAGTTCCAACACCAGCTGAGGACCTATTGGCAATTGATAGCTGCTAGGAGAGAAAGAATCAGCTTTCTTTAAGTGTGTGGCCACTGTTAGGGTGGCCATGCTCGAGTGGTCGGCCATATCCAGGTATGTATGGGCAGAGCAAGTAGAACTTGATGAGTTAAAAAGATGAAGACACGGATTTGGGTGGGTGTGGAAGGGCGATCAATATGAGAGAACTTGGGGAGGAGAGGTGAGTAAGATCAAAGTACAATGAAACTCTCAAAGAATCAAATTGAAAGAGCAAAGGAGAAATAAGCAGAAAGCAAGCTGAGCACAAGCACTCATCTCTCTGCTTCGAGCCAGGACGCACAGTGCTGCTGCTGGTCTTGCCTCCACGCCTTCCCACCCTCAGACTGAGAGTTGGAAATCAGCTGTTACTGGGAGAGGTTGGAATAATGAAAACACAGTACTCATGTATGGAGTTCTCAAAATATAAAAAAGATTATATTCAATAAATAAATAATTTAAAAAACTCTTCCTTAAGTTATTCTTGTTGGGTGTGCTGTCATAGTAAAAAGAGAAAATTAGTACTGAGCGCTGGGGCCATTGCTAGGATTAGCCAGACCGTATGGTTCTTGGGTCTTTGGAACTTGTTGGGGTTTGGATCTACGGGAAACCCCCTCCCCAAAACAACAGGGCCTCGTGGTTTTGTAAGCCCTCTGGCTGTCCTTTCTTGATAAGCCCTGGGCTCTCTTCCCTGCCTAACTTGTTTTTTAAAAAAATATTTTTCCTACCTTCTGCATTCCCCAAACCCCCTACAAAAACCCCCAGTCAACAGCCTGTAAACTGTCAGCTCCTCTATCCCAACCAGGGAACTGTCCCATGTGGTTTCTCTGCCAATAAACTCTATCCCACCCGAGTTTGTGTCTGTGTCCTGGTGCTTTCTCCCAGTTTGGACCCTGATTTTACCTATCAGAACTGGTTTTATCTATCAGAACTGGTGTGCATGAGTTTCAATCTGTGGGTTAGCTTTAGAATACTGCAAGCTGAGCTTAATCAGCCATTCTGGTGGGAGTTTGGAAGAACACAATGGGAGAGAAATGCATATAGTAGGGGTCCAGATCGTGAATGTTCAGAGGGAAAAAGACTACTGAGAACTGGACAAAAGCCATCATTTTACCTTCTGAGAAGCAATCTGCCTTCATTGTGCCTGCGTCATTTGAATCTGAATATGTCAAATTATAAAGTATTGGACTAATTTGTTTGATGCAGGAAATTTCAAGGCAGGAGAGCATTCAGAGTGTGGCTTGGTTTCTGCTGGATCGTGAATGTTCAGAGGGAAAAAGACTACTGAGAACTGGACAAAGGCCGTCATTTTACCTTCTGAGAAGCAATCTGCCTTCATTGTGCCTGCGTCATTTGAATCTGAATATGTCAAATTATAAAGTATTGGACTAATTTGTTTGATGCAGGAAATTTCAAGGCAGGAGAGCATTCAGAGTGTGGCTTGGTTTCTGCTCCAGGTTTTTATCTCTCACTGTGTACAGTGAGAGAGTGACAATTAGTGCAGAAATACATGAGAAAATGTGCAGTTTGGCAAGGAGAGGTGTGTAAATGGGGTTAAAGTGGATGCAGAGAAAACAACAGTTAATTGTCGGAGAGATCGGCACCATTAGAGAGAAACCATGTGCTTGGCACTGAGAAAGCGGGAAAGGTGCTCTGCCAGCAAGACCGCTCCCAGCAAAGCCTTCAGTCTGTGAAGATGCCAATTTACCTGAAAAGAGAGAGACTAGAGGGGGAATCGCACTGAAGGGCTCCCTGCTTGAAAACGGTCACCTAGGGAAGTGTTTCCTCAGGTTCAGCCTTGAAGCTCCACAGGAGGCTGTAGCTGTGGTCGGAGGGGCCAGGCTGCACCGTCAGTCCAGAACGTTGCGGCTTCATCTGTATAACACTGGTTTTGCAGGAATGAAGGATGCCACAGTGAGTGACTCTTAGAGGCTTGCGGCAGGATTCCAGGAAGCTTCTAAGACCAGCAGTGTGTGGCTGAAGGACCCCCACGCCCATCTGTCGTCTCCATGCCCCCAACCCCCTACCTGTGCCTCCATGCCCTTCCCCCACTCCAGAAGGGAGATACAGCATCAGAATACATGGCCCCTAGCAAAGGACATCTGGTTTCTTATCAGGCTTCTTGTGGATCTAGTTCCTTATCAAACCCCCTATCAGAACTTCTCATCTCTCCTTCCCAGATCCCAGGGAGGTGCAGGACACCACCCTAAGAGGCACGCCCTTCCTTCTGAGAGTCCGGGAAGGTATGGCCCCCTTTCTGGGTCCACCTGTAAATCCTATGCCTACCCCCAACCTCCACACTGCAGGGAAGGTTGCTTGCCCCTCATAGTTAATAAAGCTGTCTCTATCTGTTGAGGTTGGATTGTATTTCTACTGTATCATGTGACCCTCTCATCCCAGATTCCAACAGTGGGGCCAGATTCCCTGTAAAGAGGCCCTTGGAGGAAAACAGTGATGGAGGCTAATTCAGAGGTTAACATGTGAAGGCACCAGGACGTGACTGGTGGCCCTTAGTCCCTGTGAGCTTCATCCATCGAAGTCTCTTTCAAGTGCTCAGAAAGTCCTGCATGATATGTGAGAGGTGGCAACTATAAGGACCCATAAAAGGTCACAGAGACCTCACCTCAGCCCTTCCCTTCATTCTTGTCTTCTTTGGGCGCAGACCCAGGAGAAGCACGGCACACCCCCAGGCCCGTCTGTATTGCCCCTTTAATAAACTATCCCCTTTTCTATAACAATCCATGTGTCTCTGTACAGCTCATTGTCAAGGGGCTCAAAAAAGAACCCAGAAACTTCATCCTTTACCCATGAGACTCACATCTGAGCCTGTGACAACTTGGAATACTAGCCAGTCCAAAGGTAAAATAATCTTCTAATCAGCTTAAGAAGGCACTGAGCTAATTTTCCTTCCTCCTTCAAGCACTTGGAAATGAAGGCAGATTTCTGTGGGTGGCTTAACCACTGCCTGCTGCAGCCGCACTCAATGACTCTGTCTCCCTTTCTTAATGTTGTCTTAAAGTTCGCCTACACCCTTAGAGGAACACAACCCTTAAAGGTAACTGCTGGGACTGAAGAAATGGCTCAGAGGTTAAGAGCACTGGCTGCTCTTGCAGAGGATCTGGGTTTGGTTCCCAGTACCCACATGGCAGCTAACAACCATCCATAACTCCAGTTCCAGGGAATCCAATGCCCACTTCTGACCTCTGTGGGCATTGCATGACGTGGGTGCATTTCCATATGCACAGGCAATGCACTCATATATATAAAATTAAAATAATAAAATATTTTTAAAAAAATAAGTGCTAAGGCCATAGTTAATATTGGGAAGCATCCACCATGGGAATTCCCTTACTAATCTGTAAAATGCTTGGATTCTATTGAGGCTCATGTTTGGATGGTAAATGGGCCGTGTACAGCTGCTGTCACCACGATGGCAAAAACAATGTGACTGTCGGCCATCTTAGCCAGTAACCTCACCATGAAGTCACTGACTAATGGGTACTGGCCATGTCAACTACTGATGTCATCCAGATGGAAGCTGCCAAGACTCATCACCACAAAGAATGCAACAATCACGTGACCAAGATGGTGGCACCCATACGTCTGCTGTGCTACCACTGCAGAATTTCACATGCTACGGGCATTGAGTCACAAATTTTAAACCTCTTCATTACTTTGGTCCCAGAATGTTTACTTGGATTATAGAAAATAGGAGTCTCGGACATGAGTGTATCACAGGTTTATGGCAGCTCTCTGGTTCTCTTCACCTGAAAGTTTCCTGGATGGTGAAAAGGTAAGCTTTAAAGTTGAATGTTGACTCCATTCCCTGCATGGTCTTACTGCCTGTGGCGTGAGTTGCTGACACCTTCCCACGCTTCCCAGTTTAATTTCCTTTCTCTATAGGGCCAGTCACTAATGGGGACAAGGGTTTGAATCTTGGGTCCTATCCCAGTGGATTCAAAATAAAAAGTGAGATGTCACAGGCATGAAACAACAAAGAGCCAGACCGGCACCATCCTGCTTGATCTACCTAGAAGCAAAACTCTTCTCCAGAGCAATGAAAGAGTCCAGTTAGGCTGAAGCCACAGGGCTTCTGACTAATCACACTGTGTGATTTATTACTGCTCTGCCCTGTCCCAACTGCTCTCAGCTCTTACTGTTCCTATATGTCTAAGCATGTTGTACCTGATGAAGGCAATTTCTGGAACAACAGATCCAAAGGAGGTGATGCCAGAGCTCCATCGTGGGTTCTTTGGTTTTCAAAACGTTTTACATAATGTATCCCCATGGGGTCTGAAGGGAAATTGGTTTAACCTGTGACTTTAACACTTTATGGATTTTCCCCCAATCACTTCAAATAGTTATCAAAAAAACCAATGACATATCTTAGAGAGAGACTCATACCTTTCTATGGGGAATGAAAGGTGAACTTTGATGCCTGTCAATCAAGGCTGTTTATGAATCCTGACTATCCTGGTCAGGATGCTCAGTCCTCTCTGACTAAAGTAATTCTGGAGTTGTGTGGAGAGTGTCCACCCCAATTCCCAGTAAGGTTTGAGCGCTGGTTCTCATCAAACAAAGTAACCATGGAATTGAGCTGTGTGTGTTACTTGTAACTCCCTGACAACTTGTAGGTCTTGACGCCTGATGGTCAGGAAACGGTCCCTGGGACTAAGATAACTTTGGATTCTTACTGAGTCAGCTCTTGGTATATCCTTCCTAATAGGAATTATCTAATCTGCAAGTAAAAAGACACAGTGGGCCTTAACACAAATGACATGATGCATGAATTCCAGGGGGCGGGGGGGTTGGAGGGTGCCAGTGGGGAGGAGGTATAAAGATGATTAAGATCCATTGGGATGTTCTGTATGGAATGCACAAAAATTCAATAAAAACAAAGTTTGAAAAAAGATCCTTGAGAATTAAATGCAAAGAATAAGAAAAAAAATCCACCTACATCTTACATTTTTAACTTGAGTGGTGATTTTTGGACAGAAGGGTTAAAGCTGTTCACACGCTTAAGGTATCACTTGTCCAAAACTGACCTCCTCAAAGAATGGAAATTTTGGGGTTTTGTAGCTCTCTCTCTCTCTCTCTCTCTCTCTCTCTCTCTCCCCCTCTCCCCCCCACCCCTGTGTGTGTGTGTGTGTGTGTGTGTGTGTGTGTGTGCGTGTGTTGAACATCTTACCATAGAGCCCTTATTTTGATGAGGTAAAGAAAGTATCCTAGAAATGCTCATAACAGGGATTGTAACCACCGTGTCAGGATTTAGTCCCTGAAGAAAAATAGAGAACAGTTAAGGCAGTTGGCTAAAACTTGGCCAGAGGACAGTGAGCCCAGAGCACTGGGAGCATAAAACAGGTTTCTAGTTCTTTCCGGGCTGTGCTCAAGGCTCACAGGCAAGGACTCCTGGGGGCAGCTGGAAAAGGGAAGGCAGGTAGTGTGACCCTGCTGTCTGGGGCCTGGGGTCGGCATTAGGGGTGCTCCTGTGCTCTGTTCCACTCCAGAGGCTCGGGTGGTGTCGTTCCTCTTCTTGGGGTGTTTATGGGAAAATCGCCTTTAGTTTCCTTACACTAGCTGCTGTGGCATAGCCCAAGAATTGGGGTGAGCACAAACCTGACAGCCTCAAGAGAAAGAGGGTAGCACTTCACTGTACGCTCTGGCCGTGGTACGAGGTGGTGAGGAAAAAATTTGGCCTAGGAAAATCTTAAGCTCTAAGGCTGCCCTACAGCTGGACCCATTTTGTAAAAATCAGGGCAAATGATCAGAACTGCCTCATGGACAGATCTTCATGTTCCTACCGGGACAGAAACAATCTGAGCTCTGCAGGGTACACTAGGCATATAGCTTGCTGGCATCTACCCACTCCAACATCTGTAGCTCTCCCCCATGAGAAATGTCTGGATTCTCAGAAATAACTAGAGTCCATGTTCCTTTTTGATCATAGACCCTCGGAAATAACAAAGAAAGCTGCCTGGAGACTTCCAAAACAGCACTGGGCAACGAGTGCCCACTGTCCACATCTAAATGTGCCTTCTACCTTGACTCTACATTGTCTTATGGGGCGCCCCAAACCCCCACATTTTGTGACAGGTTCCTGTCTTCTTTGTGCTCCCTAGCCAACGGGGCAAAACTTCCTCATGCTAGGCCTACGCTCTTGCTTTTACTGTCCTAAGACTATTCCTAAAACGCATTAACCCAGGGAATTAGTTAAATCCCAACCATGGGAACAGTGAGCCCCAGAGCAGAAGCTCAAACTAGGGTTTCTAGAGAACCCTTCTATCCCAAGACCTTCCTATAATACAGAAACTTCAGGCCCCTCAGACTCAACTGAAGCCTCAACGATGGACTCGATGTGACCATTTCACAGGAGTGAAGGGACTTGAGGTGCAGACTGACAGACAGAAGACAACCTGACAGATTCTGTAGGTGCTAACCCGATTCCCTCAAAATTAGAGATGGGAACTTTTTACTTCATTCATTGAACTGTGATGACACACGTGCCTATTCATATGTGTTTCTATGTTGTCCTATGTTGGAATAACATGGGATAGAACTCAGACTGCCCCTAGAATCCCTCAGAATAACTGAGTAGCGGCACTTACATTATTTTTCTTTCTTTCCCTTTTTTTAGAATGCTAAAATTAATTTTTAAAAATTTTACCTATATTAAGAATGTGTCAATACATTTATGTGAATGCAAATATTGTGGGTGTGTACTAAAAGGCATTATAAGTACATACTAATCAAGTCCTTGTTTGCCTTCTTAAACCCTATTAAAATAGTACTTTTGGGTCTATTATATGTCTGCTAAAATCTTAAAATGCTATTTTTATATGCAACTACATTCATTGGTATCATAAAAGTTTTGTTAGGGTTTAAAAGTTAACATTGGACACAGAAATGTTGATAATTATTTCTTTCCAAAAAGGTTCTTTAAAAAGTCATTCAGTTCATTTGAACGATAGTCATGGGTAACAAGAAATATATTGTCATAAAAATGCCTTATAGTGTTGGGATGCGTCTGAGGAACGTACGTTGTAAGTCTTCGCTATGGACCTCTTTTACAAAACTATCCTCACTATGCAAATGTTCAATATAAGATTTTTTATTGGGGCTATAATACATGAAAAATGATAGGTATATGTTTGCCAAATATCTGGTAAATTTCCTTTCCATGGTAAGGGTTATAGGAGACACAATACCAACACACAGTAACATTCAAAACCCAGGAAAGCTAGCTCTCTTCATAATGAGGACAGCCATGCTTCAAGTCGTAACATAACACTAATCAGCACGTCACAGTCCTACAATAACTTTAACTTATATCTGTAATGATTAAAAGTACAGCCTGTCTACCTGTGTTCTCCTTCAAAGAAAGACTTTTCTGGGCTCCTTATATTGTCTGATTTAAATGAAAAAATAAAGTAAAATGAGTGATTTAAAATCCAAGCTGATGGTGTTTGCTCGGCCTGCTTGAAGTCTTACAATAATCAGGTTAATTCTATGTCCTTAAGATCAATGGTCTTCTACTTTATATTAAAAACAATAGCTTTAAAAGTACAAATTTTAGAGGCCAAAGAGATGACTCAGTGGTTAAGAGCACCGGCTGCCCTTGCAGAGGACCTGGGTTTGGTTTCTAGCACCCACATGGTGGTTAACAACCATCCATAACTCCAGTTCCAGGGGATCCAATGCCCACTTCTGATCTCCATGGGCATTGCACAACACAGGTACACTTACATACAAGCAGGCAATACACTCATACACATAAAATAAAAAATACAAAATTTAAAAGTACAAATTTTAAATTAAATATTACTAATGTTCTAAAGTGTGATCTAACCAACAGTTTACCTAAAAATGACAAGTGAAACAAATGTTTGATGGTATTTTAATGCATCTTTAAAAACATTATTTTTATTTTATGTGTATGAGTGTATTTCCTGCATGTATATACATACACCCATGTCCTGCAATGTCCCTAGAGGTCAGAAGAGGGCATCAGATCCCCTGGAAGTTGAGTTACAGACTGTTGTTAGCTGCCATGTAGGTGCTGGGAATCGAACCTAGGTCCTCTGTAAGAGTAGCCAGTGCTCTTAATTGCTGAGCCATCTGTCCAGTCCCTTTTAATGTATCTTTATGTGTGTATGTATGATGTATGTATGTATTATATGTATGCAGTCTACGTGGTACAATCTGGTATATAAGTGAGTATTCATATGATATAAAACTGCCAATTTAACCCAAATTCTTTATGATGCGTAGCATAACTAAAGTTTTCAAGCAAGCAAAAACTTAGATGAATAATCTTAGTCAAGATGCTATTTGGTTAATCATTGACCCAGCTCTGATTCTATGTGTTATAAGGATGTCCCTCCTGGCCGGGAAAATAGACAGGGCTTTGTTACAAGCCCTGCTGAAGGCACAAGCTTCACCCTTACGGACATTCCCTCCTCAAGGGGATGATCCCCTAGGTTCTGAGACTGCCAAAATCTAAAAATTAAAATGACTTAACTCAGTGCTTTTAGTGCAACTTAAGCAACGAATATTCTTCAAAACAAAGATTCTGTGTTTTATCAAAATAGTTGCTTACAGTTTTATGTAAGTGCTTCAGACTTCTCATTATGAAACTGATTCTTAAGTCAGGTTTACTTAAGTCTGTGTCTGTCAAGCTGTATCATAGTGCTATACAGCAGGAAACGTTTAAAACAGGATTTGTTCTTCAATACCCGTGCACCTGGCCTGCTGGCTGTTCAGTAACCATTCTTGGAAGCCTGTACTAATGTGGGCAGAGGGATCAAAGGGACTATGTTAGGTCCCAGTGGACTGTGAGGCATCTTTCAAACTGTCCTGTAGTTCTGACCTGAACTCTAACCAGTGTAGCTCTGCAAAAGAGGGCCAATACCGAGGAAAATGTCCCTTCTCACTGCATCCAAGTTAAGCCGTGGTCAATGCTGGCTTGGACTCATTTTCTGCAGATGGAACAACTGCTAAAATTTTAGATAGATGATAGAGAGATGATAGATAGATGGAAGATAGATAGATAGATAGATGATAGACAGATGACAGATAGACAGGCAGACAGACAGATAGATAGATGATAGTCAGAAAGACAGACAGACAGACAGATAGATAGGTAGTAGACAGGCAGGCAGGCAGACAGACAGACAGATAGATGATAGATAGATGATGATAGATAGATGATAGATAGATATAGATGATAGATGATGATAATAGATAGATATAGATGATAGATGATGATGATAGATAGATAGATGATAGATAGATAGATAGATGATAGATAGGTAGTAGACAGGTAGGCAGACAGAAGACAGACAGATAGATAGATGGCTAAAGGAACCAGGGACCCCTCCCAAGTCCAAGTGACCCTTAAGGACCAGTATAACCAAAGATTAAAACGATTGGTATGATAGAAAACAAAGCTAAACTATCTTTAAAGGGGACAAACACTACTGGAGACTTCCTAGAGCCCTTCCCATTAAATCCTGTGTATCAGCTCCTGGTGCACCAGGACATACCAGAGAGCACAATCACACGACCCCAGCTGTAATCTGTCCGGACAGGCTTGTCTACGCAGCCCACTTAGCCCTCTCGGACCTACAGCCTTACTTCGTGCTCTGCTTGTTTTCTGTTTTCCTTCTGGCACGGTCAGTACTCAGACGTTACAGTCAAGCACTGTCTTCCTTTGAATCCACTCCATTGTCAGATTCTTTCTTCAAATTGTTCTCTGTATCTCTGTACATTCTTTTAAAAAATATTTTAGTTTTTTAATTTTATGTGTACGTGTATGTTGCCTGCATGTATGTAAATGCACCTGTGCTGTGCAATGCCCTCAGAGAACAGAAGAGGGTGTTGGAGCCCCTGAAACTGGAGTTATGTACAGTTGTTGGCTGCCATGAGGTGCTGGGATTTGAACCCAGGTCTTCTGTTAGAACAGCCAATGCTCTTAGCCACTGAGCCATCTCTCCAGCTCACGTACGTTCTTAATATATAATCATCAGTATGTTTTTTGAACAATCCCAGGGCTCACACTCCAAAAACAACCTGTGTAAAATTTTTCTTCTAGGCTAAGTAATGATTGCAAACTAAATTCCATATGCCACAGTGATTCCAGCCAATTCCAGCCAAGACTGGCAGTCCAAAGATTCCTCTCTGACCAATAGATAAATAGGAGCAGACTCTTGTGGTCCCTCTTAGGCAAGGCTATGCCTGGCATCAGCCAAAAAGCACTTATAGAAGATGACTGATCGTGCCCCAAAAAGATTGTATACCACAATTCTCAGGGGAACTGAGGCAGAGAAGCAGTGAAGGGAGGAATTCTAGAGATTAACATACAAAAGGCAGCAGCAGAGGACTGCCAGCTGTGGTGCGCCTGAGCGCTGTCCCTGGCTGTGGATGTGCTGTGACCAACTACCGCAGCCCCTGTTCCTGTGCCTTCCCCACCATGACACACTGTACCCTCAAACTGAGAGCAACGTATTCTGTCCATCCTTAAGTAGCTCTTATCAGGCATTTTCCCACAACAACGAGAAAAGGAGAAAAGTGACTAAGGTCCGTGTTTAAAGTCAATCTTTTTATTTTTTGTCTTTTTGAGACAGGGTCTCCCTGTAGCCCCAGCTGTCCTGGAACTCACTGTGTAGACCAGGCTGGCCTTGAACTCACAGAGATCTGCCTGCCTCTGCCTCCCCAGTGCTGGGTTTAAAGGTGTTGCACCACCACGTCCGGCCCTTGAAAGTCAATCTTAATGTCACTCATGGCTTGAATCTGAAATGTCCTCACAGACTCCTGCTGGGTCTCTGGTTCTGCAGTTGCTGGTGATATTTTGGAGGCTGCGGGACCCTTAGGAGGGGGAGCCTGACCGGTTGATGTACATTGCTGGGGATCGGGGCTTTAAAGGTTATACCTACTCCCGATTCCTGTCTCACTGTCTCCGTCCAGGTCCACTGTCTCATGAGCAGCGCCCACCACTCTTCCCTCTGCCATGAACGGAGCTACTGAGCTGTTCCACCACAGCCTTCCCACCACCCTCTGAATCTAGATAGTATGGTCACAGCAACACAAAAGTAACTCAGTCACTCATGACTGAGCAAGCCAGGGCACACTGAACCCTGCAGTTTGTGAGTTATTTGAAATGCACCATTTAGCACAGAATCACACCTCTTTTCATTTAACACACTCATACCAACAGACATGCACCGTTAAAAATATTGTGACATCTCTTTCCTAATTTCTTAGTAAGTAGTCAGCCTTGCAGACTTGCTACAGAGTGGTTCCATAGATTCCTGAGGATGGGGACTCAGGCGGGTGGCAGACAGGAAAAATCAGTAATCGCACAGATGTGAGGAGGATGCGGATAATTTGCTAATTATATCCTTAGAAAAATATGACTTTTTAAACTTAATGTCTAATAATGCTTTGTATGCCATGTGGAACAAACTCTAAATTGTTCTAGAAATGTAATACAATCACCACTATTGTTCTCTGTTTGGAAAAAAAATTATCTGAAGAAAAATGACTCAAAACTCTAATGCATGGTGGAAATTTCAGGATGAAGAGGGCAAACAGCATGTTGAGAGACCAATTTTCTTTCTTTTAAACAATTTTTATTTTATATGTACAAGTGTATTGCCTGCATGTATGTAAGTGTGCCTATGTCATGCAATACCTGTGGAAGTCAGGAGAAGCCATCAGATCTCCTGGAGCTGGGGTTACAGACAGTTGTTATCTGTGATGTAGGTGCTAGGAATTGAACCTGCGTCCTCTGCAAGAGCAGCCAGTGCTCTTAACCGCTGAGCCATCTCTCCAGCCCCGAGAAACTAGTTTTCTTGAACTGAACTCCTGGGCTCACCCATTTCCCCGACCCCGGCACTGGACCACCCTTTGATGGCTCACTTTCCCTTGTCTTCAAGCGTACACTTCAATTCCCCATATTCATGAGCCCACTAAGCATTTTCTCTGTCTATGCCGGTGAAAGGCTGTCTGCGCTGAGAAATTTCACCATATATTTGCCAGTGTATTTCTGCTGGTATGAAGGTACAAGTTTAAAATACATAGTTCTTCACTAAATGGAATATTTTCGATAACTTGCAAACTACAGCGTCCAGTGTGTTCGCCTAGTTTGGGGATTCAGGGTCTGTCTATGAGTAAGTCTGATGGTGATTTAGAAGCCGAGCCTCGGAGCAATGGGGAGAGGAACAGCCTCGGACCTCAGTGAGGTTTATCCCAAAGCCTCTGAGTTTTCTTCTTCCTTTTCTATGTATAAAAAACAAATTCTTTTCTCCAAATAGGAGCATATTATACCCACTTTATTTTCCTTTGGTCACAGGGTTATGCAACGGAGCTGGAACTGACCTGGGAGCCCCCTCTCCTGAAGATGAGCTCTCATAGTTTGGAGAGCACCACACAAGTTGCTAAGGGAGAACATCAATCGATGGTCCAACCCCAGATTCAAGGCGTAAAAACCACATCAGTGACCAGCACAGCAAATGACATTGGTGCAGTAGTGGCACTTTTATCTTGGGGGTAATCAACAGCTAACGGACTTAAAGCCCACTCAATGGGAGGATACTCATGTGTGGTATTATAAACCTGGCCAAATACACATAGCTGGAGAGGTCAGAGATCTTAGAGAAAACTCCAAGGCTCTCACATCCCTAGGCAAATAACATTTCTTTTTAAAATACATTTTATTATTTATTTTTTATTTTATGGGTGTGAGTGTGTTGCCTACATGTATGTGAGTGCACCTGTGTTGTGCAATGCCACAGAGGTCAGAAGAGGGAGTTGGATTCCCCTGGAACTGGGGTTAAGGATGGTTCATAGCCTCCATGTGGGTGCTGGGAATCAAACCCAGTCCTCTGCAAGAGCAGTCAGTGCTCTTAACCACTGAGCCATCTCTCCAGCCCCCAACAAATGTAATTTCTTACTATGTGAAAAATATGGATCCATAAATTTATAGACAAGTATCCCAGTCACCACCCATCAAAAAAACTTCTTTTCCAAGAGACAGGGATAATTACAGAGTTCCACAACTGGTCACACACTGAGATTGTCTGTGAATTGCCCACGTCTAAGTGGCACATCTAGGATGCAGCCTCTACACCTAAGGCTCATGGAACATAGAACAAGGGATGAAGAGAACACTAGTGCATCTCTCAGGTCTCATCATTGAAGCTCCCTCATGCAACAGAGGACCAGAAAAGCTAAAGGTCACAAATGGCAAAAACGCAGAGAATAAGAGTCTCCAGAGTGTGGGTCCTTATACAGGATTACTGTATTTAAACCCATCCATCCAGGACTTAGGAACCATTGTGGAAGAGGGGGCAGAAAGAGTGTAAGAGCCAGGGAGGAGGTGGATGGCCATAATGAAATAGTCCTACAGGCTCCTGGGACCCTTCTCATACAAACCTACAGCAATGGTGTCAGCGTGCACAAGACCCCTGCAAACTCAAGCAGACAAAAACCCAGCACAGAACTGTGGAAACAGACATCAGGAGACAATCTTAGTCAAAGAATTACTGGCAGCTGATTACTGTGGGTGAGGAAGAGCTGATCTTCTTAAAGGGAGGGATTCTAGATAGATTGGTTAGACCCCAGTGGGGTCTTGCACTGAGGGACATCTGGGGACACTAACCTTACATGATAGGCCTTAACACAAATGACAGAATGTATGAACTCCAGTTTGGGGGAGCTATGGGAGGGTGCCAAAGGGGAAGGGGGTATAAAGATGATTTTCTGTATGAAATACACAAAAATTCAATTAAAAATTAAAATGCCTGGTGACATTTCTTAGAACAGGCTATAGGAAATTTACCTTAAAGCCAGGGTGAGGTAGCTGTGTGGTTGACTCCTGATGTTTGACCTGTAAACAAAGAGTCAGAGGCCCAGAAAGAACAGTTGTGGGATGGCATGACAGGATCATCCCTCGGTGCTCCTCTGCCCAGGACACAAGCCTCATTCCTGGGCAGGTCCTGAGGCTGGCCTTCCCAGCCCCTTCCTGCTTTTCTTTCAGAGTGATGCACACACTAGTGATGATGAGTGGGGTCTGTGCATGTTCATGGTGCACAGAGAGCATTTTCCCTGCTGGCCTGACTGTCCAGGAGGCCAGAGAGCCAGGTCCTTGACTTCTCACTTGCTTATTACTTGGGAGTCTACACATGGAAGGCGCTCTGCAGATGGTCCTGCCCTCAGTCCCGAATGTCTATGCTGTTGACCAGATACTATGAGGGCTCTTGGGGTATCCATGGAGAGAGCCACATGGAAACCTGCTGAGGCTTCCTGCCACAACAGACATGGGTGACACACCCAGGGCACTGGTCTCTAGCCTCATCAAGGTGTCCTCCACATGGGGTCCTCACCTTGACTCCAACTCATCAGGATCAGGACCCGGAGCCACTTACAGAGGACAGGCCTTTCTTACACATGTGGCTAAAAAACAAAACAAAAAAACCAGAAGTCCACGATGTTTGAAGGAATGGAGTCATTACTGATGATGTGCTCCCAGCCTGTCATTCGGGGTGGGGTAGCATTCCAGGTATCAGAACTGGTCAGACATTAGATACCAGCCCCACTCGGTGCAGGGTAGAGAAGCCCAGAGCCTGAACAACTGGGAACCGTGTGATTCAGACAGAATCCTTGTCTTCCAGGAACCCCAGATTAGATTGGTTCTCTGTCAACTCGCCATGTTCCTAGGCAGGTGGTCCTCCATCTGCCCTGCTGTGGCTATGTGTAATCTGTTCTGTTCTAGACATTGCTTCCAGCAGAGACATCCTTACAAGCTCATGGGACAGAAGGTTCCCCAACAGAGCCAGGCAGGGAACCACACTGAGGGACGGGAAGTGAACTCGTGCAGCAGAGGAAATGATTTAAACTTGGTGTTTCTATCTCCTGATATCACCACATGCAATAAGTGAGGTCATTGTTCCCACGCTGGGAGAGAGGGGCTGCTGTGTGGGTGGGCCTCCTGTCATCACACAGATCAGGCGGCAGCCTGAGCTCTAAGGCTTCCTAGAAGCCACAAGGTGACCGTTTAAAGTACACTCTGCTTTATCAGTCCAAAACATTACTTTAAAAGAAGGATAAAATTGCCCAAATCCCAGAAGTATCTGGAAAAATGGACTGGTACTTCCAACAGTGACCTATCTATAACCCATAAAAGTTATCAATTAGTACAGACATAACAGGGCTGGAGAGATGGTTCAATGGCAAAGAGCACTGGCTGCATTTGCAGAGGACCTGGGTTCAGTTCCCAGTATCCATGTGATGGCTAACAACCATCTGGAACTCCAGTTCCAGGGTATCCAATGCCCTCTTCTGGCCTCCTTAGGGATTGCACTGTATGGGTGTACTTACATACATGCAGGCAAAACACATACACACAATAAGTGAATGAACAAATTTTTAAAATGGACAAGAGGAATAGGAAACCCACTTTAAAATGAGCAAAAAAGCAATTTACCAAAGGTGAAATGTGAACAGGTAAAAACAATCTGGAGATATGTTCAAGTTGTGCAGGAAGAAAGGATGTCTGTGTGGACCTGCCCGGCAAAGGGCCGGTGGTGGTAGAGGCAGGATGAGTGATCAGACCGAGGAGCGGTGCCCCTCACCCTCAGCAGAGCCAGAGGTCAAAGATGGAGGCAGAGACCTGGCAGGGCGGAGAACACATGGAAGGCTAAAGACCTTTCCTAAATGAGACCCTAAGCTACTGGGGGCTTAAAGCAGAAAGCTAATGTACAAGTTTTTAAGACAGAAATAGGAAACTCTGACTCCATCCCCTGGAAGACACAGGCTCAAAACCACACAGGTCTTTGTGATGTATCCAGAATGCGATTCAGAACTAGGCTAAGCCATGAAGAGCCAGGAGCAGGGGTGGTGCTCACCGGTCCCAGCTTTGGTGATGGTGCCTTCCCCAGCACGCACAACGAGAGGTAGAGCCATGGCCAATGTTTTGGCTTCACTTGAAGAGTGCGTGGAGTTGACCAAGGAACTAGACTGGCTTTACTTAACTCTGAGCCAGATGGAACCAGCGTGCTTGGAATCCCTGGGAACAAAAGACAGGGAGACAGGGAGCTCGGCTCTGGGGCTTGTGGTCGCACCAGAAAATGTGCAGTCCTGCAGCCCGCAGAGGGAGACGCAGCTTGGAAAAGCTCCTGAAAGGGGAACGAGACACCTTTCTCTTTGAGCTAGGGTCTCCCATAGCCCGTGCTGGACTTAACCTCAACATGGAGTTATGGATGACCTTGGACTCCTGATCATCCTGCCTTCACATCCCAAGTACTGGTTACAGGTGTGCACCACCATACCCAGCTTTAGAAACACTTTACATTTTTTATTGTTATCACGTTAGTTATTTATCATTATGTGTATGCAAGAGGGATGGCGTGGCAGGCCACACATGTGAACGTCAGAAGACACTTTGCTGAATTGTACCTACCTGTACATGGATCTGAACTCGTGTGTGTGTGTGTGTGTGTGTGTGTGTGTGTGTGTGTGTGAAGTCCCTTGATTAACTGAACCATCTTGCTGGCCCCAGAGACAACTTTAAAATTGAGAAATGACACACAGAAACCCAGAAAAGAGCTTACTTTGAAATGGCCCACAGCATCCTCCATATACAAAATGCCAACGACCTTAAGCCTAAGAACTTGCTTCCTAAAGACTTACTGAGGTTCCTGTGCTTTCAAAGGCTCAAATCCCCACAATAAACAATCAAACAGGAAGAAACTGAGAGGGAGGACCATAGGGAAATGGGGATCAACGAACTACCACAAAGAAGGGAAAATAACCATCGGCAGGTGGTCAGGGATGTCAGGCATGGAAGCGCGGCCTGGAATCCTGGCACCGGGGAGCCTAAGTCAAGAGGTTCACAACATTTTGTGTTGGGTTTTTAAAAATATTTGTTATTTTTGAACTTACGTTTATGTGTGTGTGCGTGCACGCGTGCATGCGTGTATGTATGTGGGTGTGTGCTCTATGTGTGTAGTGCCCATGCAGGCCAGCGAGGGCATTGGATCCCCTGGATCTGTAGTTAACAGGGGGTGTGAGCTGCCGTATGGGTGCTGGGAACCTAACTTGGGTCCCCAAGAAGAGCAACAAGCGCTCTTAAGCCCCAAGCCATCACTCCAGCTCCTGAGGATCACATGTTGGAGGCCAGCATATGCTACCAAGTGAGTTATGGGCTAGCCTAAGCTACAGAGTGAGGCCCTGCCTCCAAACTATCCAACCAAATCAAACAAAAAACAATCAAAGTCAAGTGACTTAGAAAATAATATATGACTAAATTAAATCAGGAAATGACGCAACTGATTTGGAAAATGGAAACTTAAGCTCATCTCCATAATAACAGCTTTAACTACGAAGGTATTAAAGTCCCCATAAAAAGGCAAAGAATGGCTGAATGAGCTAAAAGAAGAGACATCCAACCACACTGCTGACAAGAAACGTCTTTTAGATACAGGCTTTTAGCTAAAAACTAACAGGCAGAAAACGCAGAGGACATAAGTACACCACATGTCAAGAGCCCCAGAGCACAGAGGAGGATGTGTTAGGGGGATGAAGGGACCAGTGACCAAGGATACAGATGCCCACTGTTGCTGTGATAGAGCACCCTGACCAAACAATGGAGGAAAGGCTCCTTTTGGCTCACAGTTCAAGGTGCAGTCCACCACGGCAGGGAAGTCAAGCAAGAGCTTGAAGCAGCTGGTTATATCGCATCTGCAGTCAGAAGAGGGCAATGAGGGTTCGCCACTGATAAGCTCACTCTCCATTTTTTCAGTCCAGGATCCCCCACCCAGGGAACTCCCGGCCACAGTTAACAGGACTCTTTCCACATCAAGTAAAGTAATCAGGGTAACCCCTCACAAGCGTGCCCAATGCCAACCCACTCTAGTCAGTCTTCATTGAGGCTCCCTTCCCATCTGACTCTCCATTCTGACAACTGAGAGTAGATACTAACTGGAAACCCACCTACAGTAAACTCCCGAATACATGGAGAACCGACAGCTGAAGGGAGAAACTGACAGCAACATAGCAATTCAATGTGCAAGTCGATATTTGGTAATAGAGATAGGCTACCTGGACATGAGATTGATTAAAACCCAGAGCAGTTGAACAGGACTCTAGGGCACTAGCACCAGGGAGATGACTCCTCCCATCAACAGTGAGAAACACGTTTTCCATAGGAACACAGGACATGTCCGCCATGTGCTTCCTGCGAGACCACAAAACTAGACTTCCAAAATTCAACATGGCTGGTACTTCTAAAACCTGTGGGTAGAGGTGGGTAGAACTAGAAAAAGACGTAAGAAGGAAACTGTAAGACTCACAAATGGCTTCGGGAGGTGGATAAGGTCACAGGTTCTGAGCCTGAGTGTGTGTGTGGGGCTCTCCATGCAGCACATACCCCACTGTCTTCTGGGGACTCTGAGAACTGCAGTCACAGGTTCTGAGCCTGAGTGTGTGTGTGGGGCGGCTCTCCATGCAGCACATACCCCACTGTCTTCTGGGGACTCTGAGAACTGCTCTGCTGGGGCCTCTCTAGGGAAGGGATTCCCCCTTCTTGCAGGATTTTCCATCTTTGGTCATTTAGATTCTGAGCCTGACAGGCCCCAGGGTCTGGTTTGGTCTGGTTTCATTTGTCCCGTCTGACGTCCTCTGGACTTCCTGGATCTGTAGTGGACTGCCTGCTTTAATTTGGGGGGAATTCTCAGTTGCTGTGTCAGATTCTCCTTCTGTCTCTCTCTACCTCTCTCTGCCTGGCATTGCGTTGTGTGTCAGTCACGCCTTCTGTTGTCACGTCTGTCTTGGTTTTCCTACTTTGGTGTGGGTGATGTGTGTTGAGACACCATCAGGCTCAGAGGGCCTGTCCTCTGGCCCCGCCCATTCCCAGCCCTCACAGGCCTTCTTCATCCTGGACAGAGCTTTCCCCTCCAGCATTTCCTTGGCCTCTCTGCTCCCATGATCCTCTGCTCCTGCACCTGTTCCCTGCCCAGGCTTCTGGTTTCAGCACAACAGTAATCAGCCACACCCCAGGCTCTAGGGCTGTAACTTTCACCTTGGGGATCTGGAGAATGCCTTGGACTGACCCATGATGGTGGAATGGCCTTGCTCAGGTGGTAGCCAGTAGCAGTTGTTATATCTGCACATCACATTACTGGGTCTCCAGGGTGGTACAGCCCATGATGGGACCTTAGAGTACCCAAGCTGTCAGCTGCCCCTCGCAGACGGACAGGGACCAGGACTGAAGACTGGCTCTCCCAACGCACTTGGCACTTTCACTGCTGTCTCAGCTCCACTCCCCGAAGGCTGCTTTCCTGTCCCAAAGCCTCAGGTCAGCTCCCCAGGCCAGTGCTGCCTCTCCTAAGTGCTGGCTGTTGGGCTCTGGGTGCTCAGGGTTCCACAGCCATCCTGCAGGCACTTGTTCTCATTGAGCAAGGATGGGAAGGGTTTCCTGACTGTGACAGTACAGACTGAAGCCCACCAGCGACCCAGGGGGCCATGACAGAACTGCATGACTGTGGAGATCTCTGAGCTGCAGAACCCCTGAGCGTGGACTTGACTCGGGCAGAGTTTGGGGTTGCAGAGAACTTTGGAGGGTCATTGAAGAAAACTCCAGGAGCCATCCCTTGGGGGTGGGGACAAGGGCCTGAGTACTCATGCCTCACTCCCTGGGAGCATCCCATCCCTATAGAAAAGGGGAGGGATCCTGCTCTTGGTACCTGCCAGTGCTGCTGAGGGGAGGGAGTCAGAGGCTAGGAGCAGCCGGGAGCAAAGAGCTCTCTCTGGAGACAGTGGGCAAAACCCCGGGCTTAGCTCCTTATGACCCCACAGAGGCTGTCTGAGCTGCTGAGTGTCATGTGCCCGTCTGTACAATGGAGCATTAGCAATACAGGACTCACTTTGCTATCCTAGGGATGGGACCTGGGAGTCACCCACTTGGAGCCTGGCTCCCAGGCAGATCTGATCCTGCTATGTGGAGGAGCTCTCTCTTCTCATGGATTGACTTCCCGTTTCATAGTCCATGTCTTACAAGGAGGGCTTGCCATGGCTTACATGGATGTAGATGACCAACCAAAGTGGGCCCTTGGTGCCAAAAGGCAGACAAGGTTAGACCCAGAAGGGAGAGTCCCCTGTGGCCAAATGGACAAGGGTAAAATGGGTGTATGCCTGTCCCTCTGTCCACCTCACCTTCCCAATTGCATCTCGGAAGATGCAATTATTGTCTTTGATCACCATGCCACCCCATGCTCTACACATCTCCACTTTGTGCCCCAGAATCCTCTGGGTAGGAAGATGTTTGAGCAAACAAGAGACAATGAGAATGTGGTTATCTTCTGAGGGTGGTGTGCCAAGGACCTCAGGGGCAGGACTACTGGCACAGTCCCCACACATCCTTCTCCCCCTCTTTCCAGGACAGCAATCCTGGGAGAGAGGACTTATTCCACTTCAGGGATAGGCCTGGACCAGATCTTCACACCAGGAGTAGGATGCTCCCAAGCACAGGGGGTTCCTGATCTGACGGTACAGGAGGTGACATGACAGGTGTCTGGGGGATGTCAGGGACCGCCCGGGAGGAGGATGGCAGGAAGAATTGGGACATATGGAACTTAGGGGCACCAGTGAGATTGCAAAGGGAAAAAATGTGTTCAAAAATGGGATTTGTGTGTGATCATGTGGGGTGTGTCGTCAATAGCATCCGAGGCCCACAGCTGAGGTTTCCCCGCTCGGCTATAATCACCTAATTAATGTTTCCACCAGATTATCCGAAAAGTGCTTTGATACGTGACTTTCTTTGTTCCACTACTATTAAAAAAATATCATCAAACAGTTACCATGTCGGAGCCTGGAATTGGGGGTAACCTAAATCTGTGTAAACCAGGCTATGGTCACTCTTATTTGGTTCCAGAATGGACTCTTAGCCCCTTTTAAGTGAAAGTTGTGCTTTTCCATGGAAGTTATGGCACCCAGTGTTCTGAAAATGACCCGCTTTTCACCAGAGGGGTACCCTGGATGGAAGTGAGGGCCTGGCACGGAGCCCCGCGCACGTGCCATTATGCCACCTGGTGTGGCATCCTCTGGTGGATTGTGGGGCATTCTTTCCAGAGCTCTCTCCAGCCTCCCTTGGTTCAGTGGACATTCCATTCCCTTACTCTAAGCTGCTTGTTTACGGGTCCTATTTGGTATTTGCCTTTTGGTTGTGCTTTCGGAGTACTTGGTGTAAGGTGTCTGCTGTTCATCAGGCCTGAGAGCATTTGGCTTCAACCTTTGCTTTCTTTGCATTTGGACCTGGGAAGGAATTTGGGTTCTGACTCTTAAACTTGCTAGTGCCCCCACCCCGACACTTAGCCCATATCCAACCTAAGGAAGGAAAAACTGTTTGGAGAAAGCCAAACAGCTAAGGGTTACTCCAGCTGATTTTATGTTTCATTGGTGTGTTAATTCAACTTACAAATGTTTTTAAAACATGGAAAAAAATCTAACTAAAGATGACTTACATTTCTCTCAATGGGGAACATTTATTTTAATTTTCTTCAATGTATACTTTTATTGAATTTTTGTGCATTTCGTACAATACTACTTAATCATATTTAGACTCCCCTGTCTGCAGCCCCAGTGGGGAATGTTTATTATCTCTAAATTGGTTTATTCTGTGCAGTAAACGCAGTCTTGGGCAATAAAATTTTGAAAACAGCAATCACAAATGGGCAGTCTGCTTTAATTGGAATGTAAAAATCATTTAAAGAAGAAAAAGAAATTATGAAATTAGTAATTTAGAAAATCAACGAGCTTTAAAAAGTGCATGTGAGTTAAAAGGAGATACAAAAAATCAGAAATTAATTTTTAAGTGTTGGTGGTTATATGAGTGACCCAGCTCATCTTTTCTCTGATCTTCCCTCTGTGTCTCTGTGTCTTCACAGAGCACAATTCTAGATGGAAAGGGACCATGGCCCATTTTAAAATACAAGCTAGAGGAGAAAGAGATTCTAAGCTTTTTGTACAATTCCCATTTATGAGGCCACCTTCCCTTAGGAAGTTATGCTCACACCTGAATATGTCTTACATTTCTCCCTGAACAGTTCTTTTTCTTTTAACCCTCATGATGTAGGCTTAAGCCTACATCAAAATATCTTTATTAGGGGGCTGGAGAGATGGCTCAGCGGTTAAGAGCACTGACTGCTCTTGCAGAGGACTCAGTTTCAGTTCCCAGCACCCACATGGCGGCTAACAACCCTTTGTAACTCCAGTTCCAGGGGATCCAATGCCCTCTTCTGACACCTCTACTGGCATTGCATGACACGGGTGCATTTATATACACGCAGGCAATACACTTCATTTTGTGTGTATGAGTGTATTGCCTGCGTGTATGTGACTGTACCTATGTCGTGCAATGCTGCAGAGGTCAGAAGAGGGCTTCAGATTCCCCTGGAACTGGAGTTAAGGGTAGTTCGGAGCCGCCATGTGGGTGCTGGGAATTGAACCTGGGCCCTCTGCAAGAGCAGTCAGTGCTCTTAACTACTGAGCAATCTCTCTAGCCCCATATATTTAAATAATAAAGATTTAAATATCTTTATTATTCTATCTAGTCCTAAAATCCTGGTTTGGATGGAGTCAAGGTCCCTAAGGATAAGGGGAACTCCTTATCCACTAAGGATTACCACGAGCAGATGGTCTGTCTCCTCACTCCTGACGTTTCTCAGGGCTGCTGCTATCTGTCATGAAGCACGGCTTAGTGCTTACCCATATCTGCCCTGTTAAGCTGGGCTTCCATGTTTCCTTGAGTTCCCTTACTTCAGTTTCTCTGATCAGAGACCCACTTGATGTTTGACAAGTGCCACTCGTACCAGAAATTGGAATCCCTTACCTATATTTTGTTCTTGGGTTAGATGAACAGTAATGGCTTTTCTGGGGGGAAAGACTGTCCTAAGACAGTCTCTCATCTCCAAGTTCCTGGAGGCACAATGAGAGAACTTCTTCCCCAAAGCAGTTGTCTTGCATCTGAGGCAGCAGACTAGGCCCAGATGCTCTGTTCTCACATGTAACCTGGAGCCTTAGAGTCTCTGCTGTTTCCCTTCCTGTGCCTTCTGGTCTTTTGCATTAGTGAGACTTTCTCACTTCTTAGAAAGACAGGAATGTAAACTTTCTATCCTTTTTTACTGTGTGTACCTAGATTCCATGTAATTCTGTGACGAATGTCCATGATAACTGTTTTCATGTATTTTTGATGTCTAGAAAGTCTTCTACAAATTGTAGCCACTTATGGGTTTTTCCATTCATTTTTATTATGCGCTAAATTTATTATTTTTTAATTTTTTGGCATGCCCAATTAAAACATACATTTGCATATTTATACTTGTATTTTAATGGTATATTAAAAAAGACTGATAAATATATATACTCCTTTGTAAATTTGGGTACTCTCAAAAACTATTAAAATGATATCTCTATTAAGTATTTCATAAAACTTTCAAATGCTGATTGTTAATGTAAAATAATATTCATTAGGCATAAGATAAAGGTTTCATTAAGCAATAAAATTTAATGTTATATACATAAAGTTTGATAAGGATTTCTTTTTAAAACTGATTCTAAATGAAAAATATTAATTACAAATTTTATTTCACTTGTATAATCATCATGGGTAGTCATGGGCAATGTAAAATCACAATTTATTTTACAAAAAACTTTTAAATCTTTATTTTTATTTTATATGTAAAAGTATTTTGCTTGCATGTATGTAAGTGCACCCATGTCATGCAATACCTTTGGAGGTCAGAAGAGGGCATTAGATCCCCTGGAACTGGAGTTACAGATGGTTGTTAGCCACCATGTAGGTGCTGAGAACCAAACCCAAGTCCTCTGTAAGAGCAGCCAGTGCTCTTAACCATTGAGCCATCTCTCCAGCCCCTCAAAAATATCCTTAAGATAAAACTGTTAAATTTAAAGTTTGCAATAAGGCTACCCTATCTGCAAAATAATAGATATATATGTTTGGGCTAAGTTTCCTTTGCACTGTGAGGCTTCCAAGAGGTATAATCCCAAGCAAAGTGTCATCCAAATCTTTGTTTTAAAAATATATCTTTGTGTATGATTATGCATGTATGCACTATCTACATGAGCTTTTTTTAAAAAATCATTTACTTGGTATCAAATTGGCTTATTAGTGCTGATATAAATTTGCAGTGTGAGTCTGTCCCAGCTTCCTTTTGGCTCATTGTGGTAAAAATAAAATTTTATGGGAAAAAGTTTCAGTTCCAATAACTGCAGCAATATAAGCTTGGCCAGATGTCCAGTATGCCAATTAAAAGGACAGGGAAATAGAAAAAGAAACAAAAAACCAGGATATTTGATCAATGTGACTGCGTTGTTGAAACAAGGGGATGTAGTTAAGGATCTTGGATCTTTCTTTGGGGGATTTAACATGAGTTTTAAATTTAAATTAAAAAATATTTTGTAAGAGATGAGGTATACATAATTACATGCTTGTGTTCAAAATGACGCCTCCTCGATGCTGTTTCTGTAACATGGTCCCTATATCTTTAGGGTGTATATTAATTTTAAGAGGTGATGACTCTTGCCCCAGGTACAATTTTTCCTATGGATAACTGCCCCCTTTTGAGATGCTAAACTCCTCATTCCAAGGATGAAGAGGATGACTTATCACTGTCCTTTTATGGATGTTTTGTATGTTTGTAACTGAATATGGAAATACGAGCATTTTAGGGATCTTAAGGATATTTTTGGCTACTATCAAAAAATAGTATGAAAAACCTACTTCAAAGCTTACAACAACACCTTAATGTTTACAGAGAATCTTAACATGTTACATCATGATAATACAATCATTCATCTTTGTAATTTTAGTTTTTAGAAAAAGGTAAAATAGTTTAGGTAAAATACTTAGTGATTGGTTAACAGACTCCAAGGTGAACAGGTGAATCTTAAGGAACAGAGAAAAAAGTGTCAAACTTCACTCTGCTCTGCACGTTTCATGGACCCTGATGAGAAATGGTCTAAAAACAAAAACAGTTCAAAGTGCATTACGATTTGAATCTTTAACAAATAATCACTTCCAATCGGTTAGGGAAACATAAAACTATTAGTGTGTTACCTGTATTTATAGCTGGTGTGTGTTCGAGATGCCATGCAGATGTTTTCTGTGTTTTAGGTACACTCTTCTGGGTTTTGTTTGAAATTATTATATTACAATTGTTTTCTAACTTTTATAAAAATAATAACATTGATAACAAAGATGATAAGAAACACAGAGCAAAGAGAGAGAGAAATGTTGTAGGTGTTTTGGTAAAGAGGGTCGAAGGGGCATGGTGGAGTGCGCCTTCAACCCCAGCACTCGGAGGCAGGTGGGTGCCTATGAGCTCGAGATCATCCTTGCCAGGCGATGTGGGCTACTCTGTAGTCTAAAGGAAGGCTGAAGAAATGGTAAATGCTTTAAGAAACAAAAAAAAAGGACTTTATATGAGAAGAAATACTGTTCCAGAATGGAAATGGATGAGAATAATGTTAAAAGATTAGATATGTTGTGAAAAATTATAAAAAAATAAACTTTAAAAAGTGGACATGGTTATGAATAAGTATATTACAACATAAAAGTTATTCAAATTTTAAAAGTCAAATATTCAATTCTGTATGACAATACTGTATTTTAAATATTGACAAAGGAGGCTTAGAAAACCAAGGACTTTTTACTGAGTGAGACATTTAAACCTGTGTCTACTTCAGTTTTTTTTCACTAATCTTTACTGCATGCTAAAATTATTATTTTTATTTTTGGGCATTCCCTATTAAAATGCAGATGTGAAGGTGTATAAGTGTTTTATAGTGCTGCATTAGAAGATCTGGTAAACGCTGCCTTATCAACTCGGGTATGCAGAACTTCTCGAAAACCTATTAAAATTTTTATATTTGCCTCTATTAAGTGTTTCAAAAAACTTCCAAATACTAAATGTTAATGTAAAAAGACATTCACTAGAGTCATAAGATAAAAGTCTCATTTAGCTATAAAATTTAATCTTATATACATATAGTTTGATAAGAATTTCCTTCTAGAACATACTTTGAATAAAAATATTAATTAAAATTTTATTTCATTTGTATAATAATCATGCATATCACAAAAATCACTTCTTTTTCAAACATATTCTGATATAAAACTCTTAAATGAAAACTTTTTATTAAACACAGACTACTTATAAAATAATGGATATATGTTTGTATTGTTTCCTTTTTGCTGTGAGGTTCAGGAGATAAAATCCCAAGAAATAACATCCAAATCTCGGTTTAAAAGGTTTTGTGTATGGTTATGCATGCATGCACCATCTACATGTGCTTATATTTTTTATATAATTTATTCAGTGTCAGATTGACATAACTAGGTGCTCGTGTAAACTGGAATTGTTAAACTAGCCCACCCGCTTTGTGCTCATGATCAAACTAAAATCCTAAGATGTCCCAGCTCCAACTACCCTAACAGCAAGTAAGCTTGGGCACATGTCCAGTGTGCTAATTAAAAGAGAGTAATAATGGCAGAGGACAAAGAGGATGGTTAATCGATTTAAATATTTACCTTGGTGAAATAAGTAGAGGTGTTTAATGGTCCTAGATCTTTCTTTGTGGGAATTAACAAGAGTTTTTACATTTAAATTAAAAATGCAATTTTTAAAAGATAAGATTTATATAATTATACAGGTCTGGAAAGGATGGCACTCCTTGACCCTTGTCTCAATTCTATGACATGGTCCCTGTCGCTTGGGGCTATACGTTAATTTTACAAGATGACTCCTGCTCCAGGGTGCAATTTTTCCTATGGGATAACTGCCCTCCTCAGAGATGCTAAACTGTTTTTTTAAAAAAAATATTTTATTTATTTTTTTATTTCATGTGTATGAGTGTATTGCCTGCATGTATGTGTGTGCACCGGTGTTGTGCAATGCCACGGAGGTCAGAAGAGGGCTTTGGATTTCCCTGGAACTGGAGTTAAGGATGGTTCGTAGCCGCCATGTGAGTGCTGGGAATCGAACCCGGGTCCTCTGCAAGAGCAGTCAGTGCTCTTAACCGCTGAGCCATCTCTCCAGCCCCCGAGATGCTAAACTCTTTATTCTGAAGATTAAGAGGATGACTTATCTCTGTGGTTGATTTTACAGATGTTTTGGATGTTTGTGAATGCGTGTAAATAGAAGTATCTTAAGCATTTTAAAGATATTTTGACCACTACTATCTTCTCAAAAATAGTTATTAAAAAAATCTACTTCTAGGCTTGCAAAGACATATTAGGGTTACAGATAATCTTAGTGTGTTACATCATGACAATATGCTTGGGACAATTATTCATCTCTTTAATTTTGGCTGATACAAAAGGTAAAATAGTTTAAGTAAATACTTGTTAAATGATTAACATGCTCACTCCAAAGGTAAACAAGCAGCTCAGAAGGAATAAAGCAAAAACGGATCTGGACTTTATCTTGGTTTGGGACCCTCATGAATCCTAATGGGAAGTGAATACTTTTTTAAAAAACATATACACGGGACTGGGGAGATGGCTCAGCGGTTAAGGGCACTGAATGTTCTTGCAGAGGACCCAGGTTCAGTTCCCAGCACCCACATAGTGGCTAATCAACCCTTTGTAACTCCAGTTCCAGGGTATTCGGCACCCTCTCTGACCTCTACAGGCATTGTATGACACAGGTATACTTACATACATGCAGCCAATACACTCATATATATGAAATAAAAATAATAAATATTTAAAACGTAATCGTTTCAAAGTGCCTGTTATAATGGCTTGAATCTTTAACAAATTTAGATTGGTGAAGAGATCACAGCAATGAATGGGTTTTACCTGCCTTTATAACTGTGAGATGTTTAAGATGTCATATAAACACGTGTGTGTCTGTGTGTATCTGTGTGCTTCCTCTGTTTTATATACAGACACCTTGGTTTTCATTTAAAATTATCACATTAAATTTTTTGCTAAATTGTATAAAAATAACAATGACAATAATAATGATGATAAAAGACTAACGAACAAAGGAAAAGAGGTATAAATGTTATGAGATAAAGATTTTGTAAAAGAAGGCTGGAGAAATGGAAAATGCTTTTGGACAAATAAGACTTCCTATGATAAAATAAAGGTTGTTCCAAAATGGAAATGGATGAGAAGAGTGTTAAAGGGTTAAAACAGGTGGGACAAATGATAAAAATCCATTTTTCAAAAGCGGACATGGTTATAACTAAGGTATTTATGAGTTTTAAAAACTTTTGAAAGTCAAAATTCAATACTCCAATGTGAAACTAATGGCTGAATTTCTGTTTATACCAGTAAGGTTTGCTTAGGAATTGTCCCATTCGTAATAATGTTTACAACAAAAATGGCCTAGAAAAACAAGGACTTTGCTGTCTGTTTACTAAATGATACATTTAGGCCTGTGATAAGATTTTATTTTTGCGTATTGTATCTGTTTTCCTATTGAACAAAGCATTTGCTTGTTGGGTATTGACTGCCTGATCTGCAACTTGGGGCATTCCTACTAAATTACATGCTTGTGGAATTCATTTCAATGGACAAATATTTAAATCTATTTATAAAATGTGGCCTATTATATAAACCAATAAAATGAGTAAGTTATCAAAATTAATTAAAACTTTGGCTTTCTCCTAAGATTTCCCCCTTTTGGAAAACATCCATTATCTCATTATAGAATAAGTACTTGGCATCCTCTAAAATTTTTTTAAATTATACGAGCCATCTCTATTAAGGAAAAGACAAACACTATTATAAAGGACATGCAAATATAAGTAAAAATTCAGAATGAGGGGTAGAGCCTTCCTGTGCATCGACTGACAGGAGAAGGACATCACACTGAAGCCACCATTTGGACGGGAGGAAAGAGACTCATGCAGGTACCTCAGCATCCCCCCGGACTACCGAACTGGAGGAGGTGAACGTTTAGAGTCACACTGCTCACATTGACCATGTTTCATCTGAGAACACAGCCATGGGGATTTCAGGCGTGCTGAATGACACATCTTCAACCCCACCAACAACCAAGTGCCCTAAGTAACTCGACATTTATCTCGCTATGATTTTAGAATCCTTTTCTGATTACATATTTTAAAATTTGTCAATAATATTTAATATTCTGTTTGATATATTACCAAATGACAAAACAATGCTAATCTTGGATTTAATGAAGTCACAAGTGAAGGTAACATTTCCTTTCACTATTCATGTTTTTATGATTGTTGCTTACCTGAAACCCAAACCTTACTTAAATCTAGTTTTCATGTTTTAAAGATTTGAATATTTGAACTGTATTTATAAAATTTTTTCTTTTTATTCAATACAATTTAGATCAAAGAAATCCAGTTTTTAAACTGACAAAAAAATTTATTTATTTATATTTTATGTGTATAAGTGTTTTGCTTGCATGTATGTAAGTGTACCCATGTTGTACAATGCTTGCAGAGGCCAAAAGAGGCTGTTGGATCCCCTGGAACTGTAGTTTCAGACAGTTGTTAACACTGTGTGGGTGCTGGGCACTGACCTGGAGTCTCTGCTAGAGCAGCCAATGCTCTTAACTGCCAGAAAATCTCTCTATCCCCAAGAAAAACTATATTAACTGGATTCAATCAACTACACTACTATGTTTCTCTTGATGTTAAAAATGTTAAGACGCAACAAATTAAAGACTTATTAAACATGCTCAGATGTTTAACAAGCAAAGTAATTTTAACTCCATTTACTCTATCTAGCTAGAGATAAGGATTTGGGTTAACACCTTTTTATCCAAATTATACAAAAGACATAAATATCTATTAGCCACATTCAAGAAGGTTTATTCCTTAAACACTGATGTCCTTGATTATTTAAGGTGTCCTATAATATAATTAGCCAGGATTTTTTAAAAAAATGTTTCTACTTTGCTAATAAGCAAAAACAATACCACCGTGGCTCCCTCTAGAGCCCCATTTCCATTTATAACCATTAAAATAAAATTCTGATTTCTAACAGGTTTGGTCTGTTGTTTCTACCAGTCTTTGAGTACTATCCCTCTTAATATGCGTTCCATGTTATGTCAAAAGAAGTTATGGGCCGGATGGGAAAAGAACGCGGGAGGCGTTGAACCCCTCCAGTGCACCCACTCCAAGGTCCGCAGCAGAGTCCTGAGCTGTCTCTCGCAGACGGGGGCCGCGGTTCCCTCTAGTGGCCGCCGGGAAGACTGCAGCCGAGAGTCTGCAAACCTGTGTGGGCGCCTTCTGCCAGGCGGCCACCAGGGGTCGCAGGGTGCCTTCTTTGCATGGCCTTTGCTGCTTAAGGAGCCCACCTTGAGTGCTGCCACAGGAGTGCTTGTTTTAAAAACGAAAACGGAATTTACATTTTCAGATGCCCAGGTCTGTAAGCCAACTTCCTATAATGTCAAGGCCAGGGAGAGATTGGTGAGAGACTACTGGACTAAGCCAGGAGCTCAGAGCCCTCTGTGCAACTAGGGCCTTAACAGGTCAGGTGGGAGATGCATGCTCCTGCCTGGTCAGGGGCCACTTCATGCACAGACGCTGTTTCCATTGGCCTCTTGGACTTGACATCTCTACCTCCCATGCCATTCTGACCTCCTGCAGCTCTGTGAGGAGAAGGAAACTGACCAGCCTCCCGGGGATCTGGGTGTGATGAGAAGGACGTCACCTCCATTTACTGAAGGGCTCCCCCATGCTGATGACGTCATTAACTGTGCTCACTCTCTTTCAGGTTGGATGGCACATCCAGGTTGAACAGAGTCACTGCTCCATCTTCGGAGATGGCCTGTGAGGTCCGAGGCTCTCAGTTAGAGAGCAGCACCCACCACAGCTTCCTCCGCCGGCTGTGGTTCACGCATCCTCAACAGATGCAGACCCCAAAGCGTGCTCCTGTCCTCATCCCTCACCGAGTGGCTATCAGCTGTGCTCGGAGGCGAGTGCTGCGGCCTTCATTGGGGCCAGCTTGCATTCCCAAGAGCAATTAGGTCCCTCTTTCCTTGTGGATCCCAGATGTTGAAACTCACTATCCCACAAATGTACAGCCTCATATCCGCAGGGGAAGAGGGTAGTTCTGATGAACAACGTGGAAAATGTTCTTTTTGTCACTTGTTATGGATGGAGAACATAAAACGACATAAAAACTGTTTAACAACTAATGATAAAACCGGCTGCTGCAGTCCAGTCAGTGTTTCCACCCTGGGGTCCTCGGAGGTGCTCTAGGTAAGAGAATTTGCTTGCTATGAATTGAACCTTCCTCAGCCTAAAAAGGGGAGAAGGTGGTGGGCTTCGCCCTGTGGTTGCTGGAAGTCAGTCCCAGTCCCCAGGCCGAATGGAAATTGTCACGTGCTTTGGGTTTGAGACCCCTTTGCAGCCATAAAATGTGGTCATGATTGAAAAAGAACTCTTAGTTTATGCAGAATGTTTTAGCCCTAATATGTACGTATTTGTGTATGAAATGAAAATATATAAAACGGTCTGTTTTGATTCTTTAGAAAATGTGTAGTGAGATCATTATGTGAGAGCAACACACTTTGGAAAATTTAAAGTCAAAAACACATAGATCACACACCCAACATTGTGTTCCTGGAGTTTACCCTAAAGAAGTGAACACATACACACACACACACACACACACACACACACACACATTATTTATAGTCAGCATTATTCATAAAGGTTACAAATTAGAAGAAACTGAGTCTCCATGATTTAGTGAATAAATAAGTGAAACTGTGTCCAAAGCTGCTTGGTAATAATAATGAAGAAAATGTTAACTGTGTAGCACAGAGGGTCTGATTATTCCATATCATTGAGAAAATGCTACTGGAGAATTCAAGTAAACGTTAAAAGCATCGACGCAAGAAATACCAACAGAGTTCACAGGGAAAAATGCAAATGAACCATATGAAAGGATGCCCAGTGCCATTTACAAAATAAGAAATACTAATTAAAATTGCTACTCGTCCAATCAAAAGGAAATCTGAGATTCTGCCTGCTCCACTTTCCTCACAGAAGCAGGCGACCTCCCGCCTTGCTGGTGACATGGCCATGGCCAGCGAAGTTTGTGTACAGGAAGACCCCAGGGCACTGACTCTGTTGAACCCACTACTGTCAGGTCCAGGCCTTCTCCTCAAAGAAAAGCTGGAAAACTTATGGAGAGAAGCATGAAAAACTGAAATCCAAATCATGCCGCACAGACCCTTACAGCACAGGCTGAGTCTGTGTGAACAGGTAGGACTAATGGAGTAAGTACCTGTGGGTGAAGAGTGGGCTTGCAGGAGACAGGGGCCTCTGTGGACAGTGGTGGCTTTCATTTGGCACCCAGGTGGCTGGCTCTCTTTCTCTTTCTAACTCTCTCACCTAGATTTATTTTTTAATTATGTGTATCTGTATCTTTGTGTGGGTATGTGCACGTGAGTGTAAGTGCCTAGTAGGCCAGAAGAGGGCATCAGGTCCCCTGAAGCTAGAGTTACACGTTGCTTACAACTGCCTGACATGGGTGCTGGGATTGGAACTCAGGTCCTCTGCAAGAGTTATACATAACTTTAACTGCTGAACCATCTCTCCAGCCCGCAAGGTACATGTTTGGGGGTAATTTAAAACTAAGAACAGGGGCTGGAGAGATGGTTCAGTGATTAACAGCACACACTGCTCTGATAGAGGACCTGAGTTTGGATCCCAGCACCCACATTAGGCGGCTCACAATTCCTGTTACTCCAGCCTCAGGGAACCTGACATACTCTTCTGGCCTCCTCAGGCATCTGCACCCTCATGCAAATCCCCCCACCCCACACATATATTTTTTTTTAAATTTAAAAACCACTAATATTAGGGCTGGAAAGTTGGTTAGGCTAGTGAAGTGCTTGCTGTGCAAGGATAAAGACCTGAGTTCAAATCTCCCTGACCCACATAAAGCTAAACGCAGTAATGTATGTCTGCAACCCTAGCACCGCTACAGGAAAATGGGAGGTGGTGACAGGAGGCTTCCCAGAAGTTACCAGACCTGCTAGCCTGGCTTGCACAGAATTGAGACAAGGGGGAAGGTGCACACTGACACCAGAGATTGTCTTGTGACCTCCACCCATGTGCTGTTTTACATGTGTCTGCATTCAAAAATAAAACAAAACACTTATCTGGGGCTGGCAAGGTGGCTCAGTGGGTGAAGATGCTTCCCACCAAGGCTGACAACCCGAGTCGGATGCCCAGCCCCACATGGTGAAAGGAGCTGTTTACTACTGTTTAAGCAGGGAGACGCCCCTTCTTGGCCTTTTAGCTAAGACGAAGCATGAGAAGCAGCACATGAATACATGTGTGTGCAGTGATTGCTGTGGCCTAAATGTTTGTGTCTCTACCAGACTCAAATGTTGAAATTTAATCTCAATGGGATGGTGTTGGGAGGAAAGGCTTTGGGACCTAATCAAGTCATGGGGAAGGAGCCTCCTAACAGGACTCCTGTGCCTGTAAGAGAGCCCAGGAAACCCCTTGTTCTTTCTACAGAAGACACCATCTGTAAACCAGGAATCAGACTCTAGACATATCTGCTAGCACCTTGATCTTGGATTCCCAGTGTTTGGAACTCTTGCTTGTAAGTTACCAAATTAGGTACATTCTGTAGTTATAGCCTGAAGAAAATGAGACAGGAATATTCCCACCTATATTTTAAAAAAGAAGGGTAAGTTCAAAATGTTCAAAGAATTATGTCTACATTCTGAAAGGGAAAGAGGCCAGGGCAGAGGGAACAGGGCGGGAGAAGCTGGAGTCCCACAGCACAGCCAGTTCATAGACATGACTTTGAACCATGCAAATATTTTACATAATTATATAAAATTAGCCTTAATTACATAAAATTAGCAATTGATAACTAGCAATAAATTATATAATTACGTATTTAAATGACATAATTATATGTAAAAAAATTTAAAGCAAGCCCTAATAATTATACTCAAATTGAAACAAGCAATTCTCACTTCATGTTGCGTTAACCTGAAACTCTGCTGGTTCTAAAACTCAGTTATTTGAATCTATGTGCCTAGTACATTATACATTAAAAAAACACTGACTCACGATGGCCTAAGCTGAAACTCTGGGGGATCTGGCGCCCTCTTCTGCAATTTGCTGGCAATGCACTCACACATGCACCCCCACATACATACACATAATTTAAAATTTTAAATCTAAAAAAGGTATCTTAACTCGATTTTGACAACATTAATTTGGCCCATAGTGCTTTGCTTTTATTCTGAAAATGCTTTGAGTGTACTGTGAGTGACGCCAGTGGAATCGTGGTTGTGACTTCAGGAACCTGAAGTTTGGGAGTGAGAGAGAGAGTGCAGATGGGGACCAGTGAGGCTGAGTGAGGTGCTCAGGAATCTGAACTTGATGGCGAAGGGTCAGTGCAGATTCCAGGTGGATTTCATCTTTAAATGTGTTTCCTTCCTAGCTCAGTCCACTGAGAAGGACCTTGGGAACCGCCCCAGTGGTAAAAGGCCCACAGCACACTGAGTACGGGTGGTCTTAACTTCATTCTCTTCTAAAATGAACGGGGTTCCTGGAGAAATAACTGATGTCAGGTCTAGCAAAGAATGTCTTAAGTGGCTCAAAGCATTTTCTCATACCAGAAAATGGGAAGGAGAGTAAAGCCCACTACGGAGTTCTGAAGAAGGCCCAGGAGCCCACTGGGTGCTCACCGCCCACCGGAGGGCTGACTGAAGGAGCATTACTGTGGCCTTAACATGTGGTATCCCCCTCGAGGCTCACGTGACGAAGGTGTGGTCCTGAGCTGATGAGTGCGGGTGACTGCATCCTCAGGGCTCTGACCCCATCAGTGGATCCATCCACCAAGGAATTCAAAGTCTGAGGGCATCACGGAGTTGCTGGGAAGTTTGAGAGGCAGGCCTGGGTGTAGGAACTGTTCTTGGGTGCTTCTCTGTCTCTGTCTCTCTTTTCTCTGACTCCCTGGGTTGAAACCTCTGGCCCTGTGAGAAAACCAAAACCTAAAACCTTCCTTCCTGTCACTGTTTCTCAGCTTTCATAGCAAGAAACAGCTAAAAAAAAAAAAAACATGAAAAAATAACTTCAATGAGTTAAAGCATACACATGGAAAAATTGTGTTATCAAACAAAGCCTAATTAATTACCCATTCCTTAAGGAGTAGAGAACCAACCAGCACTAAAAAGATTGGTTAAAAAAGAGAAAGGATTAAGTATTTTCCTGTCTTTCTAATAGGGATGACACCGTAGGGTAACCAAGCAGTGAAGAGAAACTGATTTTTGTGTGTATGATACGGGTGCATGTATGCCTGCATGCGAGTATGTGTGTGTGTGCACGCGCACACACACACACATACACACACACATTTTTACCACAGCGCATGTGTGGCAGTCAAGGTCAACCCCACCTTGTTTGAGGTCAGCATCTGTCTTTTGTTTTGTTGTTGTTTTTTGAGACGGTCTCCTTGTAGCCCCAGCTAGCCTGGAACCCCCTGTGTAGAACAAGCTGTCCTCCATCTCACAGAGATCCACCTATCCACCTGCCCAGCTTGGGATCTCTTATCGTTCGCCATTGTAGCGAGCTCCAATGTGGCCTTGAGCTCCAGGGATTCTCCTGTGCCTGCCTGCCATCTTGTTTTAGGAGAGCTAGATTACAGACCCTTGTGCCTGGCTTTTAGGTGGGTTCTGGGGATTCAAACTCTGGTCCTCATACTTTCCTGGCAAGCACTTTTACCCACGGGGCCATCTACTTAGCTTGGGAAAATTTATCTTTATTAAATATTCCCGGTCCAAGTCACAAATGAAGAAGAAATGACAGAATTAGATAGGCTGTGCCACACCCAGCTGAAGTAACAGACGTAGTCCAAGCCATAGGAGTTGCAAATGTCCTCAGAGGAGACCAGCATGACCATGTTTTCCAGGTTTTCTCCTGCCATTCCCATTAGAAGACTTGCTCTAGGCACCCTTACATCAAGGCATACGTGCATTGCTTAATTGTCTTTGAATTATTTGGTCGCGTCTTTAAAAAATCCATAGAAACGTCCTATTTGGCTTATTTTCAGCTCATTTGGCATGTCTGTAATAGTTAAACAACGGTGCCTTGCATTTCTGGCTCTAACACAGAGGGAACACCCAGTGTGTCATTCGGCACCGTTCTAGTATGTGGAGAAGGACCCAGTCGTGTCGATGAGCCATGCCCAAGTCTGGGTGGTCAGGGGGTCTCTGCTCCAGCCACACTCCAGCCCATGTCACCTCTCGACCCGCCCATTCCTCTCCTGTCCTCTTATATACAATGAACATTGTGAGCCCCCTTGGCCCATCATGGAGACTAGAGGGTGATGGGTAAGTGCCGCTGGCAGTCTGACTCAATATGACCTCCCATTGCACCACTGTGCGCAAGCCACTGTGTGGGCGCCTCACACTTTCTCCCATTCAGTCCTGCAAAGAGCACACCATTGCACCTATTCAATTTTGGCCATTGTGGCCCAAACATTTAATTAACTTCAAGTGGTCACGAAGCTGCCTTAACATCTCTGATCCGGCAGTGTCTGGCCCCAGGTCGCATCATATTTGGGGCAGAGCTTTGAGTGTCAATTATTCCCATCTGGCAGGCCAACCCCAGGCCCATTGTTTCTTCATCCCCACCATAGGCAAGTAATCAACTAAATAGGTTTTTAGCATGTGCTTTGTGAGACTTTTCCTGGGGAGACATGAACTGATATCTATGCACCCCAGATAGGGAACCAAGAGCAGACCAAAGTAATGATTCCAGCAAAGCCTGCTTGGCAAACTAATGAGCTTCCTCCTCCTTCCAGGAAGGAGTGCTTCGGTTCTGAGGAAATTGTCTCAGGACACCACCCTCTGGCTGAGAGAACTATGGTTTCCTCCAGTCAGTGCCCCCTCACCATAAGAAGCAATAAAGAGGGGTTGGAGAGGTGGCTTGGTAGTTAAGAGCACTGGCTGTTCTTATGGAGGACCAGGGTTTGGTTCCCATGGCAGCTAACAACCATCTGTAACTCCAGTTCCAGGGGAATCTGAGGCCATCTTCTGACCTCCATGGGGATTGCACCACACAGATACACTTAGGTGCAGGCAATACACTTAAAAGAAAAATAAATATTTTTAAAACCCTACATGTTGTCTTGGCTTTGAGACAAGGACACAGGCTTGCTTCAGTGTCCTATTCTGACCAATCACTTACAGGCTTGATCTTTAGTCCTTGGAGGCTGTGGCTAGAGGCACTGGGGCAGCCAGGGCCATCCCACAGACCACAGGGAGACAGAGATAAAAAGACAAATAGTGATCAGCAAAATATGAGCAGAAACAGAGGAGTTGTTTCTCTCTCTTAACACATATCTTTCTCTTTAGTGTTCATAGTTAAGCTTGTGTCAGAACTTACAATGAGTGTTGGAGAGATGGCTCGGCGGTTAGGAGCACTGGCTGCCCTTGCAGTGGACCTGGGTTCAATTCCCAGCACCCACATGGCAGATAACAACCATCCTTAACTCCAGTTCCAGGGGATCTGATGCCCTCTTCTGACCTCTGTGGGCACTGCACAACATGGTGCACTTACATATATGCAGACAATACACAGCACACTCATATACATAAAATAAACATAATAAATAAAATATTTTTTATAAAAGAACTTGCAATGAGCCAGGAATAGTGGCCCACGCCTTTAACCCCAGCCCTTGGGAGGCAGAGGCAGGCGGATCTCTGTGAGATTGAGGCCAGCCTTATTTACATAAGGAGTTCAGGCCAGCTGGGACTTCCTTGTCTCAAAAAAAGAAAGAAATTGTAATGGAGGACTCTTCTGTTGCAACTTGAATTATGACCCCCTAAATTTGTGTGTTGAGGCTTTACAGCCCCTCCTACCTCAGGACATGACCTCATTTGGAGATAGGGCCAAGGATGATGTAATCCAGTGAGGTCATAGGGGGAAAGGGGTTCCCAATTCACCATGACAGGTTCTTGTTCAAAGCAATGTGAGAATCGACACACAGAGAGGAGGAGGAGGAGGGAAGATACAGGAGACCCTACAGGACATGAAGATGGCTTCCTATGAATCATGAATCATTTCCTCAGCCCCTGAAAGCCAGAGCCTGATTTAAGGGACACCCAGCATGTGCCAGCATCTGCCAAGAAGTGGCCATTTGTCCCCAGGATATCCAGTCTCCTATGGTACCCAGGCCAGGGCAACCCCAGCAAGATGCCTGCTTTGAGTTTCATAAAGGGCAGAGAGCATAAAGAGGCTGCCGGGAGTAGGCATGGGGCCTGCAGTAGTGAATGTTTTCGTTGCTGCACCAAATACCTGATAAGAAGTAAGGACTCAGCCCATCCATCTCCACGTGGAAGGCATAGTGCCAGAGGCTGCTCAAGGCTGTGGCTGTAGGAGTGTGGGGCTGCTTGCTCACATCTAGGTAGAACAGGAAGGGGGGGCGCTGGGCTGTAAGCCATAACCCCCACCATGACTCACTTCCTTCTCAGCTCCTTTAGCTGGGCACCATCTCCTGAAGGTTCCACAACCTCCCCGAACAAAGTGCCCGTGAGTGACGTTGCACATTGAGCCGTAACAGTTTCTCAGTAGATCCTTCCCCAAACATGGTCTCTGGCAGTGGACCCTAAGAGGGTGCATGTCAGGAGCACTTAGAAATCCCATAATTATTCCAGGGCTCGGCCTCCCTCCAACCCTCTGAGTCAGGATCTTGGGTATAGGATTAACCATGAGCATGTTTGCAGATCCACCTACAAAAAGGCTGACCAGTAGCTGAGGGACCAGTGGAGAGTGCAGCAGCCTTCCTTAGTTCAAGAAAGCATGGATTCCTAAACTGTGGACGCATGGGGTGGGCAGAGGAGCAAGGGAGCTGTGAGGGCAGCACCCCGCTGATCTGAGAACGAGAGAGGGAGAGAGAGGAGGAAGAAGAAGAGGAAGAGAAGGAAGAGAAGGAGGAGGAAGAGGAAGAACAGGGAAGAGGAAGGGGAGGGGGAGGGAGAGGAGGAAGAGGAGGAAGAGGAGGAGGAGGAGGGAAGAGGAGGAGGAGATGAAGGAGGAGGAACGGGCGCTAATGTCAAAACACATGCAGAAGAGTCACACGGAGCACCATACTCTGCTGGGCAGCGCTGTGGACTGTGGAAGTGATTGTGCTCCCACCTCTGCTTGAGTAATGAATGCTACAGTGAAGCTTCACTGGTTTTCCCATCAAGATCCTCCTGTGAGAACAAATAGAGCTGGTCATGTCCCCTGCTGGGCTCAGCAGTGACAGGAGGGAAGTGCTCGGTGTCCCCCGTGGTTTGCCCCATGAGTTTAAAAATTAATGGGAATTTCATGGCTCTCTATCTAATATGGTCATATTGCTCTGAGTATAAAGCAATGATGTTTTCTAACTTACACAGTTTCAAGTTAGAAGATGTGCCATGATATCACCCGAGCCTGCAGTGTACATGTGAGCCAGGGATGATGACTCTTGCCTTGAAACACACAGACCAGAGCCCACACTGTGGCCCACCTACCCTCTGGGAACTGGCCTAGGGGTAATGTGGGAGAGACAGGGATCCCGGACCTCAGAATCCTCCAAGGCCACATGGGATCCCTGCCCTCCACTCCTGCTGCCTCACTCTCATTCACCACATCTTTCAAGGTCAAGCTCATGGTGAACCACTGACCTTGTGTGAATGGGAGGGAGAGAGAACACATGTAAACACACGGCAATGATTCAGCAAAGGTAGGGGATGCCAGCTCAGGCAGGGATGGAGTGAGGGCTGAGTCCCACCCCAATGCCCCCCAGGGTCTTCATTCCCCAGGACAGAAAATACCCCAGGACTACATCATACTACAAACAGAACTCTAGTCCAGTAAAACTTGAACAAGTGTGCCATTGGGACACACTGTCCGCCACGAAGCCAGGAGCTTTAAAGGCAATCAGAAGACTTTGTCCTGAAGTCAGAAAGATCTCTAAAGTGTTAAAATGCAAAACACACTGACCAAAGGCCAAAGTGAATGGTAAATTCTTCTGTGTGAACCAGCAACTTCTGATCCTTAAAGGGTACCTTTCAGAGGTGCCCTTTGGTAATGCCAAAGCTTAAAGTGAGTTGTGTGTGTGTGTGAGTGTGTGTGTGGTTTTTGATTTTATGGTGCTGGACATAGAACCCATGGCCTTACAAGGCCAGGGCTCCACCACCAAGCTGCACCCACAAATCTCTATCTGTAACATATAAATGATAAGGGCTTTCAGCTATGTATCACCAATTAAAAATATTATACAGAGGGGGCTGGAGAGATGGCTTAGCAGTTAAAGCACTGGCTGCTCTTGCAGAGGATCCAGGCTCAGTTCCCAGCACCCACATGGCAGTTAACAACCATCTGTAACTCCAGTTGCAGGGGATCTGATGCCCTCTTCTGGCTGCTGTGGGCATTGTATGACATGGTGCACTTACATACATGCAGGCAAAACACTCATACACATAAAATAAAAAATACACAGAAATAAATGAAATAAAAAGCAAAAATTAAAGATAACTAAAAGGAAAAAAGCTAAGATGTTCTGCTTGGAAGGAAGGTCTCAGATGATGGGTTCACTGACACTAAACAGATGGTTGGGGATAAGGAGCTTGTTGGAAATGGGTTTTGTTTGTTTTGTCTTTTTGAGACAGGGTCTCCCTGTAGCCCAGCTGTCCTGGAACTCACTATGTAGACCAGGCTGGCCTTGAACTCACAGAGATCTGCCTGCCTCTGCCTCCCAAGTGCTAGGACTACAGGTGTGTGCCACCACGCCCGGCTAGAAGTGTTTTTAACACCATGGACAGACAGACAGATCAACAACAGCATGGCTGGGTCTCTGAAGAGAGGAAATCGGGGCCCACGTGACAGAGTGTGGTCCCTTCTTCTGCCTCTCCCAGGGTCGGGGAGGTTTCGTGGCATAGGCTTGTAGCCAGACTCTGATTCCCAGGCAGGAAGCGGGAGAGCAGGTGGGAAGCAGGATGTGTGGCCACCAGTACTCCCTTTGATGCAAACTCACTTCCCAGGGGAGAGATCCTGGCACCTGGAGTGTAGCTAGGGACTTATGGTGTAGGTGCCAGTGGGTATCTGAGAGGGGAGGGGCTGTTCCAGGGACTGTGGCCTGAGCAGAGCTGGATTCTAACATTACCTCAGAGACCTGAACAAGTTATTCACAGAAGACACCCAACCAAACAGCAAACATGTAAATGCGCTCGACCTTGACATTATTAGTAAGCGAGGAACTACGAAGCAGAACCAGAATGAGACCAACGCTGTGCACCCTCAGAAATGCTCCGGCTGAGAACACTATGAAGCCACGAGTGGGCAAGCGTATAAGACAGCCAAGCGCTCGCGCCCAGATGAAAATGTGCCAGTTGGTACAAACACTTTAGAAATCTAGTCAGCCTTATCAGGTCCCAACAACAAACCAAAGGATGACGACACCAAAGCTCCCCCGGGGAACCAATGAGTTTGTGGGGCTTACCTACAGACCACGATTGCGGGGTCATGACAGGATTCGAAGCAGCAGGAAAGTTTTCACCCAGCACGGCCACATAGGTGGAGTTCCTCAAATTAGCCTTTTCTATGTAGTCCAGATCTTCCTGAGACCCCGAGTCCACATGCAATTAGGGTAGAATTGCATACAGATGGGTGGAGATACAGGCTGGATCAGCCAGAACCTCAGGTGAGGGCCTGATGACTCTCCCCACCCCCATCATGATAGACAGCTGACCTCATCATGATAGACCCCTGCAAGCAGGCACAGTTGATCTGATGACGCCAGCAGACGTTTTGCTCAGAGGCCCCTGGCTCTTGAACTCCTGTAGGACGTCTGAGGATGGTCTGCATGCTTTGCAAGGCTTATTAAAGTCACATAGAAGACTGCAGTAGCAACCATGAGTCTTCGAAGCATTTGCTGTCTGGCCTTTTCCCAAAACAGCTTTGCCAGCCCTAAACCAGCACCAGAGGCGTACCCGGAGCAAATCTCACCATCGTCACCTGACTATGGACGCATCGTGTTCCGCTCCTGTACAGAAAGGTCAAAAGCACAGAGGTCAAACTAAGAGTTAATTTTCCATGCAAACTGACCAAGTGATTCACGCCAACTTTGGGGCCGGCGGGTGCTTCTCAAACCTGGCTGTTCAACAGGTCACCTGAGAACATTCTAAATTGCTCTTGTACATGGCCCCTTCCACAACTGATTACCTCTAGGTGTCTGTGGGTGGTTTGGAAACAGCCCCACTGTGAGCGTGGAGCGTGGTAGAGTAGACCCAAGCTGTGGAAGCTTTGGACCGCCTCCTTCCGTTTCACTGGTAACACTGGTAATACAAACTTTGCTATTCCTGAGAATTTAAATTTTTGTATGAAAAGGTGAAGGTATTTGGGCTTTGTTCTAAGCTCCTCCATCTCTAACCTTGAGTGGCAACCTGGCACTCCAAGACCCAAAAGAGGAGGGAGGAATCATTATCCCCTTAATTAGATAATATGCATTTCTTCCGAGAAACCTCTTTGATCTGGCTGCACTGTGGAGAGCCTGCCCACCTTCCTGAGTTAGAACTAAGAAGCTTAGCTTTTTCTTGTTCCTGTTCTTTTCTTTATCCCTTTTTTAAGGTACTAGCCACAGGCTAAGCTGCTTTCCCTGGCATGCTGCTCTCTCTCTCTCTCTCTCTCTCTCTCTCCCCCCCCCCATCTCTCCCTCTCCCTCTGATGTCCCGCTCCTTTCTACCTGACCACTGGAGGGGCTCCATTGCAAACAGTATGGCTTTTCCTCCATCCTCATGCTCTTAGCAACTGCCAAAATTTATAGCTCACCTGTCCTGTTGTTTTTCTCTACAATGCTAATAAAATTGTCCTCTAGCTTCATTCTGAGTCTGTTTCCAAATTATTTTATTAACAAGTCAAGGAGCCCTGAAAAGGAACCCCCATTTCCCCAGTAAAAACAAGTGACCTAGCAAAGTCTAACATGTCCCAGGGGGAGAACACTGGGGCATCAGAGGCGGTCCCCCTGGGGAGGAGTTCTGAGGATCTTTCAGAGATGCTGCACTGACTAGTGACCGCAGAGGAGGATGGGGGACCGCCAGACTACACCAATGCAACAAGATAAGCAGCTTTGTTAGGTCTCCCAGTGTTTGTCTTGTTTTCCCCCAAGGCTGCTGTGGGGACTGGAGGCGGTTCCTTGTGCGGTGACTGGTATATCAATAGCTTCCCGCTGACCGCATGGTCCACACAAGGTCACCGAGGGCACTGGAGGCTCACCTGCAGCAATCCCAGCTCAGCTATGCTACCAAGAGGCATGGGCTTCGCACCGAGAACTGCACGCCTGCCTTCCTTTCCGCCTCCCCGCCCCTCTCTCTATATCATCTATGGAGACTAGGGCCTCTCTTTTTTGTAAACTACACCCCAAGCCTGAAACTACACATCTTTTGGATTGTCTTTTTTATTCTAGTAAAGCACATAACATAATATTTCCATCTTAACTGCTGTTAGCCGTATACTCGGATGCGTAGAATTAAGGACATTTACATTTACGTGGCTGTGCCCACCAACCATTTCTGGATTTCAGTTTTTTTCCTTTAAAAACTTTTTTTAGTGCTAAGGATTGAGCCTGTTCTAGAACTTTTTCATCTGACAAAACTATAATTTGATGCTCATAAGCTTTACACAGACACAGACACAGACACACACACACACAGACACACAGACACACACACACACACACACACACACACTGCCTGGGGGTCCCATCCCACTGGCTCTATAAATTCACTCTAGGAACCTCAGATGAATGGAATCCACAGTCTGCCTGTTGGTGACCAGCGTGTTTCCGGCAACATAGTCTTTGAAATTGTTTCCTCACATCTAAATTCCTCCTGAAAAGGGGACCCAGGTTTGCCCAGTGGAACTTTTCACCCAGAACATAGAATCACAGCCCTGGAAAGCAATGGCCAGGAAGATGTGGACCAGAGCACAGCCTGCAGCCTTTGCTCTGGGCTCACACACTGGCCCCATGGCCCCACTGCTATCCTGCCTTCTGCTCCTGGCCTGAGCATCCCCTTTGCTGCCAGCTGATGAGTTGTCAGGAGCTGGAGAAACCCTCCTTGGAATAAGCAGTGTGTGAATAAACACCCAACATGCAGGATTTGATTAACTGATGAAAAGCCCAGAATGTGCTCCCAGAGGGACCCCTCTCCCCCCACAACAATGCACAAGGCTGAGGTTTATTACACTTATTTGATAGAGGTCATTGTGGCCCAGAAAGGTTAATTAATTTTTAGGAGGTCACAGCACTAGGCTGAGATGAATCATCCTGCCCACATCTGGGGTGGAGAGCCAAGTTGCCATTCAGGTGTAGATCACCCCCTCCCCCAGCTTGTCAACTGGTTCTAGCTGGGTGGGGGCTGTGCAGAGGGTTGAGGCACAGGGAGGGCTGACAGTGGTGTCTGGAGGCTTCTGCTTTAGAGCCTTTGTTTTCCAAACTGGAGCCACTGGATGATGGTACTGGCTACCTCGGAGGGCAAATTTTCCTTAAGGTCCAAGTGGTCCAGGTTTGAGAAACTCCAGGGTTACTCCAGGGGCCACTCCAAATCCCAGAACTGTGCTTTTCCGTGGCTTCTCTCCTCCATCGAGTCACAAGATAGCCACCAGGGAGCTGTGACGCAGGCAGGTGTGGGCCTGTGCCCACCGCTGGTGGAAAGGGTTGTATTGCCATCTCCTCCAGAGTGAAACTTCCCTCCTAGAGGAAGAAGGAGGTGCAAAAGACTCAGGAAGTTGCCACAGATTCTTCTTGTAGAGATTTTGAAAGCTCCTGAAAATTACAAGATTTGCAAGACTCCTCCCCGAGGTTACAAACGCAGTGTAAAAATTGCTAGGAGCGGGGACTCTTCAGTGGAGCTGCCTGCAAGTTGGGCAGGGAGCTCTGGGATGCAGCTTTCCTGAGATGCTACTCATGCTGGGGCAGGCCTTCTAGTTGTGCACCTGCTTTTCAGTCACCTTGTGCACCTGTAAGTGACCCCAATGAGCTCACTGGCTCATCACACTAGATGGGTGGAATCCTTCCTTACGTCTGTTGTCAGCACCCGATCTGGAGTGAATAAATGTTTGTTGATTTCTCTCCAGAAAATGTCATACACACACACACACACACACACACACACTCATGTAGAAGAAATGGCCCGTGAGTGACACAAGTTCCCTACACCTTTTACTTCTTAATCATTTGTTACTTTTAACAGAATCCATCATCTGCTTTTAAAATCCACCAATAATAGAATTACATTATCCAACTATGAATGAATGTTTGGTTGATATCCAGTTCAGCAAAGAACTGAGACTCCCCCTCATTGACAAACAATTATAGCTAAACGTCGTCGGTTGATGTTTTCATTTATGTCAACCAGAAAGACTAAAGTAAAATAACAAAGGCATGTCAAAGCCTTGCTTCCCCCCACCACACACACACACACACACACACACACACACACACACACAAGGATGGGAGGAACTCCCTCGATGAATTAGGTAATAGTTTCTGAATTCTGGAAGAATGTTGCCTGCCTGTTTTTCTTGAGCTATTCACACATGATAACAGCTACAGTCAAAATGAGCATTTAAGGTTAATCTGCATGATTAACATTTCCCCAACAGTTTCATTAGTCTAGACAATCAACAAAACAATAGATCAAGAACTGACTTCCAGAGTGTAAATACTCCCACTGTGGCTGATTTGAGCTTGGAGATACAGTGAGGGATGACAACACTCCCAACCTCACACAACCAACCTCACAGACATTCAGGGGACCATGGAAAGGGGGCTCCTAAGCGACTGCTCACTTTGGGTTTTGTTGCATTATCTTTGCACAGGGAGCTGTAAACAAATGTCTTACCCACCCCAGACAGGGTACTGATGACAGACCAGAGTAAGAATTTCACCTGGGTCTAGCCTGAGGAACCAACGTGTCCATTGGGGTTCACTTACAGGATCATGGGTGATAACCTAAGCTGTGTCACCAAAATCCCACCCCGTCATAGGCCACTCACAAAAGCTACGCTCCTAGAACTCAACTTGCATCAGCTTTATTGGAGCCCAGCTTGGTGAACAATGAGTTTGCCTGGTTTATTTATAGGAGCGTGGGTGAGGGGCTACTTACCTGCATCACTGCCAAGTGCGGCCCCATCATGGATGAGAAGCTCATGGAAGCTGCATCCTAGAGGCCCATCTTCCAGTTCCTATAGCATCTCCCAAGATCACTTGCAGCTGTGGTGGGGGGGGGTGCCAAGTACAAGCAACGGCTGGATCCCAGGACCCATCCTGCAACCCTTGTCTCAGCATGGAAAGTCCAGCTAAGTGACAAACCTCAACCCAGAAACTGTAATGTCTGAGCAAAACATGTGCCTGATCCCAACAGTTTATAATGAACTATTAGTCAGCTTTCAAAAGAAAGGAAATTTTGACACGTTACCACATGAATGAAGATCTCATGCTAAATGAAGTCAGCCAGACACAAAAGGACAAAGTCAGTAAGTTAATATTCCACAGAGCCCGAGTGGAATGCTGCTTGCCAGGACCTGGGGGCTGGAGGGAAGGGGGGAGACTGTCTAATGAGTGCAGAGCTTCTGCTGGCAGCAGGGAGAACATTCTGGAAACAATGATCACAACTATTGAGCAGTGAGAATGGAGCCAGTGCCACTGAACGGTACTTAAACACGGCTTACGTGGTGAGTTACCTTGTGTGTATTTTTCTACAATAAGAAAATAAATTAAACCTAAAGTAAATGGAAGGTAAAAAAACAAGAGCGGGGTGAAGAAAACCTACCAGCAACAAACCAAAGAACCAACTTTTTAAAAAGACCAGCCTGGCATGGTGGCGTATGCCTTTGATCCCAGCACTTGAGAGGCAGAGGCAGGCAAGTCTCTGTGAATGAATCCAGACTGGTCCACATGGTGAGTTTCAGGCCAGCTGCAGCTGTAGGGAGATCTGTCCAGAAGGAAAGAAAGAAAGAAAGAAAGAAAGAAAGAAAGAAAGAAAGAAAGAAAGAAAGAAAGAAAGAAAGAAAGAAAGAAAGAAAGAAAGAAAGAAAGAAAGAAAGAAAGAAAGAAAGAAAGAAAAAGAGAGAGAGAGAGAGAGAGAGAG
>NW_008330120.1:971270-976376 GCF_000622305.1 Nannospalax galili
GGAGGGAGGGAGGGAGGGAGGGAGGGAGACAAACCAACAGAGACCAATAAAGTTGGACCAGGAAAAGGAGACAGGTCTGGGAACCTGGCTCAGTGGATAAAGTGCTTGCCACACAAACAAGAGGCCCAGATCAATCCACATGGACAGGCCAGGTGTGGCAGCATGCACCTGTAGCTCTAGTGCCGATGAGGCAGAGACAACAGGCTCCCTGGGCCTGCTGGCCAATCTAGCCCTGGGTCCTAATAGAAGAACCTGTCTCAAAAAAAGAAGATGGAAAATAACTTAGGAAGTCAGCTGACATCGTCCCAAGGGCTCCACACACTCACAAACAGGATCAAAAACGAGAAAAGAAGGAAAAGAAGATGGATGACTGATAGTCTCAGGACTAAGAGGACACTAATGTGGAACAGACACTGAAGGGGGTATCGCCGCAAAACAGCTTCCTGTCAACAAGTTTATAAATTAGATGGAAGTTCCGTGTAAGATTAAAAGTGCCAAAATTGGTTTAAAACAAAGTAGAGGGGCTGGAGAGATGGCTCAGTGGTTAAGTGCACTGCTCTAGCAGAGGACCCAGGTTCGGTTCCCAGCACCCACACGACAGCCATCCATCATCCGTAACTCCAGTTCTAGGGAAATCCAACACCATCTTCTGACTTCTGCAGGCACTGCATGATACAGGTGCACTTACATACATGCAGACAATACACTCACATGGGTAAAATAAAAAGTAATAAATGAGAGCCGGGCATGGTGGGACACACCTTTAATCCCAACACTCGGGAGGCAGAACAGGCAGATCTCAAGGCCAGTGTGCTCTACAAAGGAAGTTCAAGGTCAGCAGGGCCTACACAGTGAGACCCTGTCTCAAAAATGAAACGAAACAAAACAAAAACGTAGAATTCAATAGCTGCATGTCATCAGAGAAATCAAACTCATAGTAAAAACATGACTAGGTGGCTTGATGGGTGCTGGGAAACTTGAAGGATTCAGAAATTTGTTTCATTTGATTTTTTAGATTTCTTTTCTTTTTAATTGTGTGTGTGGTGTGTGCATGGTGTGTGTATGGTGTGTGTGTGTATGTGTGTGGGATTTGATTTTTCAGATTTCTTTTCAATTGTGTGTGTGGTGTGTACATGGTGTGTGTATGGTGTGTGTGTGTATGTGTGTGTGGTATGTGTGTGGTGTGTGTGTTGTGTTGTGTGTATGTGTGGTGTGTGTGTGGTGTGTGTATGTGTGTGTATGTGTGTGGTGTGTGTGGTGTGTGTGTATGTGTGTGGTGTGTGTATGTGTGTGGTGTGTGTATGTGTCTGTGGTGTGTGTGTGTGTGTGCGGTGTGTGTGTGTGTGTGTGCGGTGTGTGTGTATGTGTATGGTATGTGTATGTGTCTGTGGTGTGTGTGTGTATGTGTGTGGTGTGTGCATGGTGTGTGTATGGTGTGTGTGTGTATGTGTGTGTGGTGTGTGTGTTGTGTTGTGTGTATGTGTGGTGTGTGTATGTGTGGTGTGTGTATGTGTATGTGGTATGTGTGTATGTGTGTGGTATGTGTATGTGTCTGTGGTGTGTGTGTGTGTATGTGTGTGGTGTGTGTATGTGTCTGTGGTGTGTGTGTGTGTGTGGGGTATAGGTTGACGGAACAACAGAGATCCATTGACACAGTTCTGGGAGACAGATGTTTCTAATAGCAGGGGGACTCATGTCCTCCAAGTTTGGGCCCACTCTGAGAAACTTAATTAACAGCCAGTCTGTTTGTTCAGGTGATTATGATATTTGCATTATAATAAACGCAACCACTTGCATGCAATGCCAAAGGAGGCCAGAAGGCATTGGATCCCTTGGTGCTGGAGTTAAAAACAACTGTGAGCTGCCTGACGTGGGTGCTGGGAACTGAGCTGGAGTCCTCTGCAAGAGCAGTGTGCACTCAACCACTGAGCCAGCTCTCCAGCCTCAAGTGTGAAAGCCTTCCTAGTAACTGAGACTAGTATCACAGTTACTAGTTTTCATTTAAAAAAATATCTAGTAGAATTTTGATTGAGATCGCTTTGAATCAGTATACAAAGTCTATTGTATTTCTGTATTGTAGCAAGTAATTAGAAAAAGAAACATTTTAAGATTTATTTTTTATTTTTATTTACGTGTCTATATGTGTGTGGAGAGCCCACGGAGGCCAGAAGAAAGTGTCAGGTCCCCTGGAGCTGGAGTTACAGGCAATTGTGAGCTGCATGGTGGTGCTGGGAACTGAGCTCTGGTCCTCTAGAAGAACAGCCAATGCTTTTAACCACTGAGCTCTCTCTCCAGCCCTAGAAAAAGACATTTTGAAATGTTTCCAATGCCATCAGAAAATCTGAAAAAGTAGGAGTGCGTAAAGCATGAAAAACTTTGATAAATTTAACAAAATGCATTCAAGATCAACACACTGAATACTACTGGGCCTTGCTTTGTTAAATTTAAAAAGCCCTCAGTGGACAGGCATACTTTGTAATGGACTGGGAGACCCAATGTCCATCTGATGATTTACCATAACTACAATAAACCACACAGCCTTTCTTGTAAATTTGGCAAGCTGAGTCTAACATTTAGGCAGCACTACAAAGGACCTGGAGTAATCTAGAAACTTTAAACAAACTTGGTGGATTTAAACTGTCTGACTTCGTAACTTTGCATACAGCAGTTATCAAGACAATGCACTTGTATTAAAACTGACAAGTCGGGCACCGTGGTGCGAGGCCTACAGTCCCTGCCCTTTGTGGACTGAAAGTCTGAAGAGCGGGCTTCGTGATAAAACCTAGGCCAGCCCAAGTTGCATAATGAGACTGTCTCGAAAAAGCAAAACAGAACGAAGTGACCAAATTCAAGACTGGGAAGTGGGTCAGAGAAATGAAGTAGTGGGATTAGAGACTGGCACACAATCGATTGTCAGTACGAAGCAAAGGGAATTTCAGGAAAAATACAGTCTTTCCAGAAACAGCAGCTGGAGAAACAATATTCCATTGTACGTTACGTAGGGCTTTCTTGTGCTATGACACACAGACATATACACACATTTATACACGTGCGTATGTAGATAAGAACTTTGATTATTGTTGTTTTGTTTGGAAATAGTCTCACTCTGTAACCTAGGCTAGCTGAATTCACATCCACTCTGTTCCGCATCCTGGCCTTGAACGCACATCAGTCCTCCTGCCTCAGTCTCCTAACTGCTGGGATTATAGGAATGAGACAGCACACCTTGGTTCTCACCACACAATCGACACAGAAACTAACTTGAACCCAGAGCTTACACAAAATGCTAGTGTTACCGGTCTAAGAGCACAGCTCAGAGATAGAGTGTTTGCCTAGCATGTAACAGGCCTGTGTTTACTATCGCCAAGTGTGTAAAAGAAACAGAGAAAATCTCAGTCTCTTTAGAGCTAAGATCTGATTTTATTACATTTTTATTTGTTCATTTTGTGTGAGGATAAAATAAACAGAGAAAATCTCAATTTCTTTAGCAGAAATCTTAGATCTGATTTTATTAGATTTTTTTTTCAAATTTAACAACATCTATTTAAAAATATTGTGGAAAGGGAGATGATAATACTTTGTGAAATTTAGAGTAGTTTAAAGTATATACATAATTAAGTTAATTTCTTTTCTAGAAAATGGTAAATAGAACATTGTTCCTAAGAATTACAATTCTGAGATACAGTAAAAGTTCTAATTCAGAGTGGTAGTATATCAAGAATGGTATACAGAACATCCATCTATTTAAAAATATTGTGGAAAGGGAGATGATAATACTTTGTGAAATTTAGAGTAGTTTAAAGTATATACATAATTAAGTTAATTTCTTTTCTAGAAAATGGTAAATAGAACATTGTTCCTAAGAATTACAATTCTGAGATACAGTAAAAGTTCTAATTCAGAGTGGTAGTATATCAAGAATGGTATACAGAACATCCCAAACAATCTTAGTCATCTATATACCCACTTCCCAAATGACACCCTCCCATAGCCTCCCCAACCCCACACTGGAGCCCATATACTCTGTCATCCCTGTTACTGTCCACTGTGTTGTCAGCACCCCCAGCCATTCCCCAGTGCTTGTCCATAGTCAGACTATCTAGAGTTCCTTGTTTTAGGAAGATCAGCTCTTCCTCATCTAGCAGCAATCAGCTGCCAATATTCCTTCAGATAAGATTGGAGTCTGCTGTTCATTTTCCCAGTTCTATGCTGGGTTACTGTCTGGGAGTCTCTTGGACACCCTGGACAATAACTCAAAAGGAAGGTATCTCCTGTCTGGCATTGTTTCTTGTTATGTAGCCTTTAGCTATACATATAGACTCTTAAAAATTTATATTGACCCCATTAATCTTTGATATACTTTCCTTTTGGGTGTTTAAGACCCTACAATTGGCCCAGATAAACTCAACTTATTTTTCCTCTTAAGGTTTGTTAGATTTTTGTTAATTGTGTGTGTGTGTGTGTGTGTGTGTGTGCGCGTGCGTGTCTGCGTGTCTGGTGTGTCGGGGGAGAACATGCACACTATGGTATGTGGATAGAGGTTAGCCGACAACTCATGGGAGTTGATTCTCTCCTTCCACCATGTGGCTCCTGAGACTCAAACTCAGGTTTTCAAACTTGGTGACAGGTACCTTTACCCATTGAGCTATCCTGCTGGTCCTTAGATCAGATGATTTTTAGTTAAGACGATTTATAATTAAAAGAATAAAAGAAGCCCCCAAATCTCTGGGCAATGCTCTAAAATACAGAAAGAATTAGCAAGAGTATTAGGTGCTCACCTTGCTGGCACGCAGGCGTCCTTCAGTGAGATGAAAGACTTCAAAAGTTTCCACATGATTTTACAGTGTCTTCTTCAGAAGTCCTCGCTGGAAGGGGGACACTGAGGCACAGAGGTCAAGGAGCTGGCACAGTTTTTTAAATGTTCTAAATTTAAAATTGATACATTTTGAACTTAATGATGAGTTCTGTTTGTTGATACAGGAAAAACAAAGTGTGAATTAACAAGAGTCAACAGAAGAATGTCCAGTGCAGTTTCAAACGGAAACAATCCAAATGTCCATCCACGGATGAGTGATCATCACTTGTCCATAACGTCCATCCACAGAG
>NW_008330120.1:976878-1006041 GCF_000622305.1 Nannospalax galili
TTTTAAAATTTTTATTATGAAAACATTTTAAACATACGCATAAAAACATAATGAATCTATTACCAAACATCTTGAGTTTTGACCATTTTGTTGCCTCTGTTCTTCAGTGTTTTCCTGTACTCTGTGTCTGTGTATCTGTCTGTCTCTGTGTCTCTGTGTGACTGTGTATGTGAGAGAGAGACTGTGTTGTATGACTTTGTGTGTATCTCTGTATGACTGTGCGTGTCTATGTTTGTGTGACTGTGTGTGTTTGAGTGTGTGTATCTGTGTGTGTGACTGTGTGTCTGTATGTCTGTGTCTGTGTGTGTGTCTCTTTGTGTGTGTGTCTGTAGGTCTGTGTGTGTCTGTCTGTGTGTGTCTGTATGTCTGTGTCTGTGTGTGTGTCTGTCTGTGTTTGTGTCTGTGTGTCTGTGTCTGTCTGTGTCTGTGTCTGTGTGTGTGTCTGTGTGTGCGTGTCTGTGTGTGTGTGTCTGTATGTGTGTGTATGTCTGTGTGTGTGTCTCTTTGTGTGTGTCTCTGTGTGTGTGTTTCTGTGTGTCTGTGTCTGTGTCTGTCTGTGTCTGGGTGTGTGTCTGTACGTCTGTGTGTGTGTGTCTGTGTCTGTGTGTGTGTGTCTGTATGTCTGTGTGTGTGTGTCTGTCTGTGTGTCTGTATGTCTGTGTGCATCTGTGTCTGTATGTCTGTGTCTGTGTGTGTCTGTGTCTGTGTCCGTTTGTGTCTGTGTGTGTCTGTGTGCATCTGTGTCTGTATGTCTGTGTGTGTGTGTCTGTGTGTGTCTCTGTGTGTGTGTGTCTGTGTGTGTATCTGTGTCCATATGTGTGTTTGCGTGTCTGTGTGTGTCTGTGTCTGTATTTGGTACATGTGTGTGAGTATGCAGGTGCAGTCATACAGAACCCAAAGGAAGAAGGTGCTTTTCTCTATCACTTTTGGTCTTAATTGCTTGACACGTGATCTCTCACTGCTACGTTGGTTGGTCAGAGAGCTCTTGGGAGCCACCTGACTCTGTCATCTAATCATGGAATGACTGGCTTGTACAACCATTCCTGGCTTTCTACATGAATACAGGGGATTTGAACTCAGATCCTCATGCATTCAGAGCAAGTATTTTTAAGCACTGAGCCATCTCCACAGTTGCATGCCTTCCTTTTCACGTAGATTATAGTCTGTGTATTTTTCACAGGCACAGTAGTTATATGTGATATGACAAATGTGAGAGAATATTTGTTGACTCATTTTGAAGTCTCATGAAATTGGAAAGCCAGCAAGAAATACACAAAAGCCAGTCAATGGAAGGCTAAGTCAGTCATGAGTCAATAATTCAAGCCAGCACTGGCCACATAGTATGAGAAGAATGAAACAGCTCTCTGTTACAAACTGGGGGCATTCGGCAGACACAATTTTAAAGTTTTTTACTTGATAATCTCATGCAGTGATGAAGTGAATTTTACTCATTTTACCCCCTGTCCTCCCCTCTCTTATCCCCTCCCTCTCCTGCTCAATCCCTTTTTTAGAGCAAGTCCCCTGCCAACTTTCATGTCTTTGTGTGTGGTTGGTTCACTGAGTCTAGTTAGAGTTCCTTGCCTAAGCATGGGTGGGAGGTGAGTCTGTGTCTGTGTGTCTCTGTGTGTGTCTCTGTGTGTGTGTCTGTGTGTGTGTTTGTGTGTCTGTGTCTGTGTGTCTGTGTGTCTGTGTCTGTGTCTGTCTGTGTGTGTGTCTGTGTGTCTGTGTGTCTCTGTGTGTCTGTCTGTGTGTCTGTGTCTGTGTGTGTGTGTCTCTGTGTGTGTGTCTGTGTGTGTGTCTCTGTGTGTCTGTATCTGTCTGTGTGTGTGTGTGTCTGTGTGTGTCTGTGTGTGTGTGTGTCTGTGTGTCTGTGTGTGTCTGTGTGTCTGTGTGTGTGTCTGTGTCTGTCTGTGTGTCTCTGTGTGTCTGTGTGTCTCTGTGTGCGTGTCTGTGTGTGTGTCTGTGTCTGTGTGTCTGTGTGTGTCTGTGTGTCTGTGTGCGTGTCTGTGTGTGTGTCTGTGTGTGTGTTTGTGTGTGTCTGTGTGTGTCTGTATGTGTGTCTGTGTCTGTGTGTGTCTGTGTGTGTGTCTGTGTGTGTCTGTGCCTGTGTGTCTCTGTGTGTCTGTGTGTGTGTCTGTCTGTGTGTGTGTGTGTGTCTGTGCCTGTGTGTCTCTGTGTCTCTGTGTGCGTGTCTGTGTGTGTGTCTGTCTGTGTGTGTGTGTGTGTCTGTCTGTATGTGTGTCTGTGTCTCTGTGTGTGTGTCTGTGTGTGTGTCTGTGTCTGTGTGTCTGTGTGTCTCTGTGTGTCTGTGTGTGTCTCTCTGTGTGTGTCTGTCTGTGTCTGTGTGTGTCTCTGTGTGTGTGTCTGTCTGTGTCTGTGTGTCTGTGTGTCTGTGTGTGTGTGTCTGTCTGTGTCTGTGTGTCTGTGTGTGTCTCTGTGTGTGTGTCTGTGTCTGTGTGTCTGTGTGTGTGTCTGTGTGTGTCATGTGTACATATGGTCACATGTGGGCTCATCTGTGTGTGCAGATGCAAGGGCATGGGGGGGTGTTCCAAGGTTGGTATCTGCCTTCCACCTTATTCATGACTGTGTGTCTCTGTGTGTCTGTCTGTGTGTTTGTGTGTGTCTGTATGTCTGTGTGTCTCTGTGTGTGTCTGTGTGTCTGTGTGTCTGTGTCTGTGTGTGTCTGTGTCTGTCTGTGTGTCTGTCTGTCTGTGTGTGTGTCTGTGTGTGTGTCTGTGTCTGTGTGTCTGTGTTGTTCATTTAACATGGGTCGACCTCAAGGCTCCAATCCACCTACATGCAGGGAGGGTCTTTCCTTCCCAACTAAGCCTCTTTGGAAACATCTTCACAGACGGCCAGGGTGATTCCAAATCCAGTGAAGCTGACAGCGAGGATGAACCATTACACTGATCTGTAGTGAGAACAAGCTCTTCTTCACTGCCTCTGACGGGCAAGAGCGGGCATGGAGGAAGGAACATACTCTGTGCACATATGAGGATGGCCACCACACCCATCATTAAAGCCTGGGAGTTGGACACTTACTGGTGTGGTTTCCATTGCGTATAACTCAATGCATGGGGGAAATGGGGGCTCCCTTTGGACTAGAGCTGGTCCAGTGGGCAGGTGTGTGGCTGGAGAGAGCACATACAGATGGAGTGTGGACCTGAAGTCCCAAGTGCTCCAAAACCCAAAACAGTCTCCTTGACTGCCTGCCCACATGATGCGACAAGTGATCTCATGTGACAGGCTGCAGTCAAAATGCAGGTGCACTAAAAGCTTGTAGAAACCCTCTTCCAGCTGTGTATGGAAAGGATACGTGAAAAACGAATGCACTCAGTGCTCAGACGCAGGTCTCATCCTACGTCATCTCATTAGGTAGATGCAAAGCTTCAAAGACTCTGGATCTGAAATATCACCAACCTCAAGCATCTTGAATAAAGAGCCTGCAAACTGGATGCTGAGAATGAGCAGAAGGAAGACAGAAACAGCCTTGAAAGGCACTTAGGGGAAAAGACGGGGCCTTGTTCATGGGGAGGGACTGTTCGGGGCTCTGGCTGCTGTGAATGGGAAATCAAACTGTGTTGTGTTTAGGTTCTTAGTTCCCAAAGAACTGAATTACAGTGTGGTCTGTGGCCCCCCTCCCCACACACATATCACCACCTTGGGGCCAGGCTCCCTTCGGGGGCTCTGTCTAGCTTCTCAAGGAGCTGTTTGCTTCAGAAAGTCAGCATTTCTGCTGAGCAGGGGCCACAGGGTGAGGATGTTAATTTTATTGTTGGATGTGGTTGAGTAACCTTGGATTCTACCTCCTTCACACTTGGGGTTCATGAGAGATCAGATCCTGAATGCCAGGAAAGGTGAGTTCATCTCTCAGCGCCCTCTGTGATTGCGATGGCTGGAGGGAAGGTAGCCCCTTGTGGAAAGGCTGCTCCGGCCTGGGAAAGCAGATGAGGTTGTGGTGATGTCTATCTGGGCTGTGAGAGGGAGGAGGGCAGACTCAGGTGTTGTGGGACCAGCAGACAGGTGACCACTTGCTAATCTAAGGTTCATGGAAAGTGTGGGGCTGAGAGGGCAGTAAACAAATATGGGCAAGACGCTGTTCCTCAACTTATCAAGGGAGGAAGAAGAGGCAGGAAGGGCATTGTTAACAATAAACCAAAGTCAGGAAAGCTAACACACCCAAGCAAGCCTGACAGCCCAGAAGGGTCTGAGACTCATGAGTGGCTGCTGGGAAGATGATAACCTCAAGGCCTGGCCCCCAAATCAGGAGGGCCCCTGGGACCAAGGGATGGGAACGCTCAGTCTCCCTTACTATAATTCTTTCACCGTTTATTAAGATACCCGCCCCCCGGCCTTGTCATCTGGGAGACACACCTCTGGACCTGTCCGTGAGGATGTTTGCGTTGACTGGGGTCTTGAACTGAATAAGGAGGCAACGAGCCAGCCTTCATCTCTCTCTGCTTCCTGACTGGGGATGCAATGGAACCAGCTGCCTCACACTCCAGCTGCCATGACTTCCCGACCATGTGGGTCTGTACCCACAAAGTACCAGTCCAAACCAGAAAGCTAAACAACAACAAAATAACCCAAACCCTTCCTTTCATATTTTTCTGTCAGGCATTTTGTCACAGCAATAGGGACAGTAACTAACACTCCTACTACAAAGAAAAATAAATTCCATTCGATTTTTGGTTTTGGAATTCCTGGGATACTTTATCTTTCAGTTTTGAATATGACTAATTTAAAAAAAAAAAAAATTTTAGTTTTCAAGCCAAAAGATGGCCCAGGTTTGTGTCTCAGCGTCACAGGAAGCCATGAGGGTGAAAAGCCTTTAGTCTGAGAGCCTGGGGCTTGGAGCCCATGGTGGGGACCACTCGGCCCTGGCCTAGACCTGAAGGGGGTGTCCAGGCCCAGCCCCCACTTCCTAGGCTGGCTGGGGTCCTCACTCAGTGTCTGCTTCACCTTGTCACCCACACAGTCTCTAGCCTGCTGCAGTAATTCATGCCATTGTGTGCCGGAGCCCACTGCAGACGAGGGCAGCTGCACACATACCTGACAATGGACCGTTGATTGGAATTAGCGCCATCAGAGGCCCCATTGTGAGTCCGGCTCTATGCAAAGTGCTCCACACCCCCGCCCCCTCCTACACCCACTCTGGTGTGACAGGAGACACAAAGGCCCCCGAGAGTCCTGTTTGAAGAGGGTCACAGCCGCCTGAGCTGTGCAGATGCCTGTCTGCAGAATTCAGACCCTCACTCCAGCCAGTGCAGAGACAGTGCTTGTCCATCTGCCCCTCGGCTCCTGGAACTTTCCTTCCCCTGCTCCCCGAGGACATTCGAATCTTTACAGACCCTCCTCGGGTTCTTTGAGCCTTCCGGATAGTCTTACCCACTCTCCCTAGAAACAGACCTACTGTCCGCACAGACCAGCCTCAGCCAGCCTGCTGTGAGTCCCTTTCTCAGCCTCCAGGTCAGGGCTGGCGGCTCCCAAGTCTATGCACCACAAGGCCACCAGGGGGAGCCTTTCAAAGAAAAAGGCAGTCACCACATGGCCAAAACGCTCATGAACTCTGAAACTGGAGGATTGAGCTCAGCCATCCTTCTTCCCAGAAAATAATTAATAATAATAATAATAATAATGGCTAGCTGGTAGAAATATTTAAAAGTCCTTTCAAGTCTCTGATAATTTTCCTAAAGCTGCACAGTCCAGCAAACAGGGAGGCAGTCATTGCAGAGTGCCTTCTAAGTATGGGTAGGACTAGAAAGAGCTTGTAGCATTTAAGCCACAGCCTCACCCTCCCCAGCTCTAGAGCCCCATGTCGCACATGCTCTGCCGCGTACAGGCAGGTGCAAACTGGTAACAAGGACAGTCTCCCGCACCAGCTCCCAGTGGCATCTGCAGTTTCTCCTCCAGAGAAGCAGGATGCTGGGGGCAAACTTCTGCTCCAGGTTAGACCGGCAGAAGCGCTGTGTTCCCTCCATCATGGACCGCCCACGTGTGCTCTCACAGCCCTCCCTCGCACACGCTGACGCACACAGCATCCTCCTCCCACAGTGCCCTTGTCTGAACAAGTCCTAGACCCCACTGAGACCTCAACACTGTGACAGGCAGGGGTGAGCCTGGTCCTCTCACCAGCCTCCCCTCCCATTCCTCCGTATACCCCACACCTGAGCGTAAGGCATCCTAGGACTCTCCAGACCCCAGCTACCTCTGAGGGGAGAGATGCCATCCGCCCTGTGCCGATGGTGACGGACAAGGAGCTGGGGGACCTTGTACCATGAAGCAGATCATAAGCCAGACCCTCTGGGGGACTCACCGGGCACAGGCTGCTACTGTGTCACTCAGAACAAGGAGGAGGGCTGGAGGTCAAGACTGGCCGACAGAGGCATCTACGCCTTTAGTCCTAAATTGTCTGTGAGAGTTTCTTGTCAGTATTGGGCTGGATCCCTCGCTCCCAAAGAGACACCCACTGGAGCTGGAGGCCCTCTTCTGAGTAATAATTGCTGTTACTATTACCCTGGCATAGCATGTCACTCCCGGCCACTCCCATGGGGAAGCCACATAGCCATCCTGGATGTTCACAAGTGTCTCACGGGGAGGGTTTACAATTTGGATTCCCCAGGCCACATGGGGGTCAGAAGGGCAGGGGGACCCCACAATCTACTCAAGACTTTCCTCTGCTCCAAGGAAAGTCCATGGCCAGGCAGATGGCAGGAGCATTCACTGCCTGCTGGGACTGTGCCCTCCTTCTTTAGGACTGACCCCTCAACCTCCTCCCTTTCAGACACAGACCCCAGGAAGGGCAGTTCGGAGTCAGTGCCAGACCCTGTGGGGACTTTTTCCTCAAACCTGGGCAACATAAACTACTGTAAAGGCATTCAACCAAAGCCGACATATGGCAGCTTTTAAAACTCTTGACTGCATTTAAGGGTGGAAAGAAGGAATCTGCTGTTGTGTTAAAAACCAACAACAGAGGGCAGCTGTGTCATTAAACAGGAGCAGATGTGCAGGCCTTTGCTCCTGGCCAGATCATCCCTCACCCCTCTCCCCTGTCCTCCATGAAGTAGACAGGTGAAGGGGAGGGGCTCAGCCTGCATGGGGAGAGCCCTGGGCCCAGCACCTCCTCCTTCCTTAACTTCCTCATAAAGGAAGCATCTGCCACGCTGGGGCTGCCCTGTATCCCTGGGTCTGGTAGGACCATCAGTCACTGTCCCATCTGGCCATGTCACACAGACACCCTAACTCTTCCAACTCCATCTGGTGCAAGGAGCCCAGTAGCCTAGAGAGGGCTGCTTGGCCCCCAACTCCCCCTACCCAGCCTTCCCTGCTGCAAGGCCCAGCACTGGACCCGAGGCCCTTGGTGATGGGAGGCAGGCATCTGAGGCGAGCGGAAGAGTTCTCTTTCTGTGTTCTTAGTGCTGTCTGACTCTGCACTTTGGAGCCGCTCTTTCTGAGGTCTGTGAAAATGGCTCCCTCCTCCCTTTGAGATCTACCACAACACACAGGATGATACGAATTCTCTCTCAAACACACATGCACATCATGATCTTCAATTCTAAATTTAAACATTGGATATTTGATGATGTCAGAGAATCATTATTTTAACTATTCTAATAGCATAGACAGCCACCTTATTCTTAAGATTTATTGACTGGGGGGGCTAGAGAGATGGCTCAGTGGTTAAGAGCACTGGCTGCCCTTGCAGAGGACCCGGGTTCAATTCCCAGCACCCACATGGTGGTTAACAACCATCCGTAACTCCAGTTCTAGAGGATCCACCCTCTTCTGACCTCCGCTGGCATTGCATGACACAGGTGCACTTACACACATGAGGGCGATACACTCATACACACACACGCGCGCGCACACACACAAATAATAATAAAATATTTTTTAAAAGATGTATCGATTGTCAGTTGAAATCACCTAGTACACCCGCCTGGCCACCCACCTGCTTCTGTCTGTGTGGATTTGTCCACACAGCTGCCTGAGTGACCTTCCAACATGGCTGCAGGCTTTCTCCAGTATGAGGAGATCCAGCAGGGCAGACATGGCTGTAACTGACCCAGGCTAAAAGCCACGCTCTGCCGTTTGTTTCTGTGGTCCTCTCTGGAGGGGACTCCATGAGACACGAGCGGCAGGAGGTTAGAGTCGCACGTGCTTGGTGAACACTGGTGGCTGCATTCCTCATCTTCACACATGGCCTCACCGTCAGGTTGGTCTGGGGAAGGAGAGAGCCCTGTTTGAGCCACATGGACTGACAGCCGTTTTGGGGCTCCTCCTGGGGAGAAGGAGCTACCAACAGGGGTGGGCCTGTGTGCTGGGCAGACAAGAAGGCACAGAGGAACAAGCCCCAGTCTTTCTGCATGGTCTTGCTGTGCTCGGGGGGACTCAGGGAGAGTAGCTCAGGACTCCTAGCAGCCAGGGCAAGGCAACAGAGAACATATCCTGGGTTTTCTTCAATCTGGCTTCTTGGACTCTGGGCTTCCCAGGAGCCCTAGGCAGCCACATGTCCAGGATGTCTCCTCCCTTGGCTCCAAGACCAGAGGGGAGATAGTATCCACTCAGCACCACACATCGCACCTACTCTGTTCCCAGATGCTGTATCAAAGGCAGATCCATTTGGGACAAGCTTTCTGGCTGAAGCAGACTCTTAAACCGGTAGTGTGTAAAGTGAGAGCTTAAGTCCAACCTTAGCGTCTTGAAATGTTGGTGTTTTCCTGGGGGCTCTATTTCTATTTACCCCAGATGGAGGGCAGTGAACAACAGACCAAACAAAAGAGTCTACCAAAGTCCAACTTGGTGAATCAATGAGTTTAGTTTACAGGAACATGGGAAACTTATGAGGAGTCTCCTCTCTGAGAAGAGAGAGAGAGGAGAGAGAGAGAGAGAGAGAGAGAGAGAGAGAGAGGTTTTGGGGTTTTTTTTCTTGGTTTGTTTGTTTTGAGACAGTGTCTTTCTGTAGCCCCAGCTAGCCTGTAACTCTCTGTGTAATCTATGCTGGCCTTGATCTCACAGAAATCCACCTGCCTCTGCCTCTGAGTGCTAGGATGAAAGGTGTATGCCACCATGCCTGGCTGATGGTTGTTTTTGAGACAGGGTCTAATGTCACCCAAGCTGGCCTTGAACTCACTATGTAGTGGTGACTTGTCTTGAATTCCTGATCTCCCTGCCCTCCACCTTCTGGTGCTGGGATTACAGGCATGCAGCTCCATGCCTGGTGGTTACCCCACTATCTGTGGCTCACATCTTTTTCTTTTTAACCTTCTCTTGCTGTCCTGGGGATTGAACCTAGGGCCCCATGCATGCTAGGCAAATGCTCTACCACTGAGCCACATCTTCAGCTCTCTCTCAGCAACTGTTACCTGTTCATACATCCTCAGGGAGGGAGAAGCCCTCATGGGCCTGGTGGACCTTGTGAGCCCTCTTGTCTTCCAAATGGGCCCAATCTTGTGAGAGTCTCATGGCAGGGACCACAGCTGCTCTGAATCAGGATGGTATTGGTCACATCCAACCCAGAAGAAACAACCACATATCACTGGCCACGGAGCTCCCAGAAGGCTTTCTGCTCTGACCTCGGACTCCTCATCTTTGAAGTGGGGATAATAATCAGACTAACTTTAAAAAGCTGATGTGAACATCCAAGGATCTAAGGAAAGAGACTGGATGTGAACAGATACTGTGTGGACCCACAGCAGACCAACCGCTTGTCCACATGGAGACAGATATGAGCTAGCCCACAGGGCTGCCTCCCAGCCAAAGTGCTGGTTGAAAAGCCATTCTGATACTTCCAACTCAAAAGATTCCTTTCTGTCTCTGTTTCTGAATTTGTACCATGAGCAGGGACCTGCCTCCTCCTCACACAAAGGTGAGGGCGGACGGTATAGTCCAACCAGCAGGGCAGTTGATGAGGCAATTCCTAGACAGCCATGGGAACCTCAACACAGAGAGGTGGAGAGCTGGGCCTTAACCCAGCTGTGGACATTGGCAAACCATCTCTCCTTCCCAGTCCTCCGTGTTCCAGAACGAGGGATCGAGACACTGTCAGCACCTATTTCCGGGCAGTGGGCATGCAGCAAGTTGCACAGCCGAGCCAGAGAGCAGCACCTTCCGCACTTTGCTTTGGGGTTCTGCGTGGTGTAGCAGAGTCTGATTCACACTCAGTTTCATTCACAAGTTCAGGCACCCACTTTAAATAGACTCCTTTTGGGATCTACCCTGGGATAATTACTTAATGTGCCATTTAATCGGAGATCTAATTAACGCAGGCGTTTTCTGACAGCCATCATGGGGCTCAGAGAGCAGGTAGGAGCGAGGCTGTCACCTGGTTTCTGGAGGTGTCTGAGGCCCGGAAGCAAGCAGGAGAGTGACAGGAAGGCCACTGAGAGTTCCTGCTCTCCGACCACAACTTCCACAGAGACTGAGGAGGGGCTTAAGGAAGGAGTGCAGGCCTGGAAGCCTGCCTTGTGCTGTTGTACTGCGGGGGTGGGACACCGTCACCAGCTAGGCTGTGAGATGGCATAGGCCGTGGCCACAAAGCGATACGTAGGGCCCAATAGACAATGCTTCAGCCTCACTGGGGTGACCCACAGGGCTGCTCACAGCACAAGCACTGTGTCCTGGGAGAAGACACTGGCAGTGGGTTTGCCGTGCCAAGCTAGCTGGAGTACCGCTTCCTGTGACTCTATCAGGTCTCGGTATGATCACTTGCCCTATGGGGAGGCCACATGGCTCCAATGTCCTCTTTACTGTCCTCTCTGGTTGCACAGTAGACTCCGTGAAAATTCTGCTGGCTCTAGGAAGACACAGATGCCCTCTTTCTTCAGTCATTGCTCAGGGGAACAAGTCCATTCCAGAAGAATCTAGAACTTTCCAAAGCAAACTGCACCCAAGTGCCCAAGGTAATGGAGGTGGGGTGGGTGGGCAGGACCCTGAGGTCTATTCACAGCACCCAGCAGAAGGCCAGTGGGAGCAAAACCAGGCCTGTAGTAAGCAAGCACTGACTTGGAAAGAGCTGGTCATGAAAAGAAGAGAGTCCTTAAGCCTAAGCCAGAGAGGCAGCTAGAGGCCAGCCTCAGCCAGGACACTTCTGTCCCCACCATCCAAAATTCTAAAGGAATGGCAGTTGGGGCCAGAGGTGTATGGACAAGATGTCATGGCGCACAAACACAAGGGATGTAAGCCCGCATTGACCTCCTGAATAAGCCCTGCCCTTACCCACCAGCTTACTCTTGTTTATACTGGATTCTGGAGCCCTGAAGACCCAGAGAATATTCTAGAGGTAATTCTGCTATTTGGCCACAGAGGGTGCTATTGCCTCACAAATGAGCTGCTTTCCTTCTGCAGTGCACAGAGGCCTAGAAGTTTCCATGCACAGGTAAATCTTCAGAGTTTGCTGCTGATCCTTGCTTTATCTGAAGAAGAATCTCCACAGTCCTGGGGCTGGAGTGAGGGGAAGGAATCGCCAGAGCATGTTGCACAGTGCCATAGTGAGTGACCAAAGCCTGGCCCTCTGCTACGTGAGCTACAGACCACCCTCCACTGTGTGGACTGGACATTCTGTCCCTGCGCTGTGGGTCCTCAGAGAAGCTGGGCACTTTGCATGTGGTCCCAGCACCTAGTGAGTGACAGGGCCTGGGTCTGCATTCTTCTAGAGCCCAACACCTTGCATTATTTGGGGACCCTAAACTCTGGCTGCCCCCTCGTCTGTTCAGGAGAACATATGTCTGTAAGCTGGGCGTTTCCAGTTCCTCCTGGCCCCTCTGCAAGGTTCCCAGCCTCCAAGCTGCCTTGGAGGCGTCTGGCAGCCTAGGAGCCCTTGGAGAAAACTCTCTTCAACAATCAGCTCTGGCCAGATGTGCTCCGTTTTTGAGCCACACTTCTTTATGACCTAAGGAAGACCCTTTCCCCCATTTTTAAGGAAGGGAAGAACTCACATGAGAAAATTTGACTTAGGCTGTCTGTTTTACATCGTAATATGCAGAGGAGGCCAAGGTCAGGGCCCCTGACTTCAGCTGAGCCAGCAAATTCAAGTCCATAAGTCAGGCAGGGGGCGGGGGGAAGAGGAGAAATGTTTTCTTCTCACAGTGGTGCGTGAGAGCAAGAGGGAGACCTGGGAAATGGACAAGGGTACCGTTAGCGCGGCCCCTCCCACACCAGCCTTGATGTAAAATCACACTGGAGTCAGTGCTCATGAAAATGGACTTTTTTTTCTCTCATTGCTGTTGTTCTGCCAGCAATCTGGTCTGTTTCTTGGAGGCCACTCTGAGTTTTTGAAATAGATCTATTAAGGACCACTTGCAAAAAAAAAAAAAATGCGTATTGGGGATGGGGGTATAGCTTAGTGAGTAGGAGCATTGTTGTGCAAGCTTGATGATCTGAGTTCAAATCTCTAGCACCCACGTCTAAGCTGGACAGGACCAACCACATGTGCCTGTAGTACAAGTGTGTGCAGGGGCAGAATTCCAGGAGCTTGCTGGCCCACCATCTAGCCCAGCCAAACAACCAGTTTCAAGTTTGGTGACAGCCCTGTCTTAGTGGGAAAGGTGATCAAGAGAGGATGGCCTCCACATATGTGTGCACACACATACATATACCACACATAGTAGACACACAAATAATTCAAAGAGAATTATTAGACAAAATGTGCCCATCAGACACCAGGGGCAATGAGGGGAGCTCACTGGAATTCCAGGAGGCCGAAGGTGATGCCTAGGGTGGAGATTTTCTGAATGATGTGGTTTTTAGGCAGCAGTGCTCACTCAACACCAAACATGGCTTCCTATAGGAACTCATGCATCCCAGGGCCTGAGAGGGAAGACAAAATGGCAGCAGAGACCCTCTCAGCACAGTTGGTCTTCCAGACTCCCAGAGGGCTCAGCCCAGCATGCTCGAATGAGGGAAATGCTTGTCTGCATCCTTTACCTGGGCCTCAGCGGCTTTTCCTGGTGGTTCTTGTAGCTGCGGAGCCGGGGGGAAAGGTGCATAGGTGGCCTCCATTCTCATCTGCAGGTACTGGCTCGGGGGGTGTCTGCCTCTGTCCCAGACTCATCAAGGGCTGCCTGGGACTTCATCCTAAGCTGGAGACGGGTAAGGTGGGTGCTTCTCAGGGTGGGACCCTTAGCCTGTCATGGCATCTTCCTCCTTTTGTTGGGGGAGGGTGCTATCACACATAACAGAGCAGATAGGAGTCCTAACCCAGTGGCTTACAATCACTGGTGCTTCTGCAACATCTGGAGATAGTTTGAGTTGTTTCAGGGGGAAGGGGTGCCCCTGATATCTGGCAGGCAAAGGCCAGGGATACTGCTAAATATCCTGCAGTGCCAAGGACAGCCAGTGCTGAAATGACAGTGACATGGGAGTCAAGACTCCATGCTGGGCTGATGGACGCGCCCAGATCTCAGCCTTTGATGCTGTAAATGTTGTTGCAAAACCCAGTTTGTATGGAGACTGGCATGAGCCAAGTCACTGAGCAAGCGCCGCAGATGTGCCACGTCACTGACAGTGTGTTGCATCACTGCTGTGCTGTCCAGGCTACAAAGGTAAGGAGAGAAGCAGGACGGATGTGTGTATTCATGCAGCACCTTTGCAGAGTGATACCCAAGACCACAGACCTAGGCGAGCAGCCACCTCCCTCCTAGCCCTCTGCATGGACTGGACTCCTTGCTCTGGTGACTCTGTGTCCAGTTAGCATTCGGCACATGGTCCTGCTCCTGCATTCTGCAGGCTAGGGCTGCAGTTGTCAGTCTGGTCTAGCCCTGTAGGGCCTAGTACGATTGGATACCCTGCGAGGGTCTCTTCTTCCTCCTCCCTCCTCGTCCCCTCCTGTGACTCTGTGTCCGGTTAGCACTCGGCACATGGTCCTGCTCCTGCATTCTGCAGGCTAGGCCTGCAGTTGTCAGTCTGGTCTAGCCCTGTAGGGCCTAGTACATTGGATACCCTGCGAGGGTCTCTTCTTCCTCCTCCCTCCTCGTCCCCTCCTTCTTCCTCCTCTTCCTCCTCCATAACCTGTGCCCAACTCTCTGTCCCTGTTCAGTGCTTAACTGATCTGTGTCCTGAGGTGGGACATTTTTCCCTCCTGTCCCCTGCCCTGTCTTTTTTTGTGTGTGTATGTGTGCATTGTCTGCATGTATGTAAGTGTGCCCAGGTCATGCAATGCCTGAGGAGGTCAGAAGAGGGCTTCAGATCCCCTAGAACTAGAGTTAAGGACAGCTGTGAGCCGCCATGTAGGTGCTGGGAATCAGACCCAGGTCAGTGCACTTAACCACTGAACCATGTCTCCAGCCCCTTTCCGCTCTGTCTTTAGTGCCCAGTTTAAACACTGCTGCTCTGGACCCACCTTCCTTGATCATCTTGAGCAGAGTGTCTAGCACAAGCTGTCCTGAACCAAGTCCTTCTTTTTGCCTACCCAGCTTGTCATCTCACTGCCTACATACTTCTTGGGGTCACATGCATCCCTTATAGTATACAATGAAACTCAAGATGCTAGCTACAGTGCCCGAGTGCCCAGAGCCTGGCAAAGGTGAGTACTCAGAAAGGTGGCTTCAGAACCCAGGGGTGTCACCACACCACAGCCACCGCCCCGGAGCAGCCGGCCTGGGCCTCTCCTACCCATCTGCTCTCTGTCAAGCATCACTCTGCCTTCTCCCGCTGGAACCTTCTGGAAAGGCTCTCTTTTCTATGAATACTGCTGCATGGGGTAAGGATTTCTTGTTCGTGTGTCTGTACCCAAAATGTCCCATCTATAAATAAAAGTGCATCATGGGTCAATGACTGAATGGGCCAGTGAGGATCTGGATAAGGAAGGACTTGACATGGTCCAGACACCAAGCCAGGACCTTGTTTACCCATGCTTCCATATGATCATAGTACACATGTAAGCAGGGTTAAGTTGCTTGATAAACCAAGAGACTGAGGACTAAAGACGGCTTAGCCAGCGCTTTGAAAATAAATCCGGGAAACAGGAGATTTGCTTTCAACTCAGACATTCCAGCTCCAAGGACCACCATGTTTTAGAAGTTGTTTTTTTTAAATTTTTTTCGATTTATTTGCGTGTATGTAGGTCTGTGTTGGGGATATGTGCACGTGTGTGCAGGTGCCTGTGGAAGCCAGAGGTGTCAGATCCCCAGGAGCAGGGGTTTCAGGTGGTTTTGAGCTGGCTGATGTGGTTGCTGGGAACTGAACTTGGGTCCTCTGGAAGAGAGGTATGTGCTCTTAACTGCTGAAACATCTCTTCGGCCTGGTTTGGAAGGTTGTTGAGGTCCAGAAGGGGACCCTTGACATTCACTTTGGGAGTCAGTGCTAAGTGCCCATGTGCAAATGTGTCCCATTTTGTGTGAGGTGAAGCTAGGCTTTCCACACTCCCCTCTACAGCTCAATGTTTTTTTCCAATTTGGTCTGAGCACAACCGTGTTCTCAGGGAAGCAGAAGAGATCTAAACATCTCCACGATCAAGAGGAATCAACATTTCCTCTGAAATCTGACAAACACAACTTGTGTCGTTCTATCCTCTGGCATTCGGAATCTTGGTATAGGGGCTGAGAGATGGCTCAGTGGTTAAAAGCACCTAGTGTTCCTGCAGGGGGCCTGGTTCAGCTCCCAGCACCCACATGGCTTACAACCACCTGTAACTCCAGTTCCAAAGGCTCTGATGCCCTCTTCTGACTTCCATGGGTTCCTGCACACATGTGGTACACATAAACTCTCACAGGCACACACACACACACACACACACACACACACACACACAAATTTTTTTTTTAATCCAAAGCAAAACAAAATAAGGTTGGTGTAGCTTGTTTCCTTCCTCAGCTGCCTGGGGCTGGGGCTGGGCCGGGACACAACCACATCTGGGATCTCTATGCCTTTGCTTCAGCTTTGGAAGCAGCTGATTTGTCCTATATTCCAATATTTTGGTGCTTTGACTCTTAGACATGTTAGAAAGCTTTGCTTTAGAGAAAGAGAGAGAGAGAAAGACCAAGAGTTTGATTCGGTTAAGAAGTTGTGGGAAGCAGGATTTGAGCCACCCGAAAGTCCTCATGTGTGACAGGTGAGTGTGAAATACCCCCCCACACACACACACACATGTTTGTGTACTTGGTCACCATCTGTTGTTGCTGTCTGGGGAATTTGCAAAACTAGGACCAGAAGACACCTGGGTAGCTGGGAGTGAGCCTTGCAGGTGATATATGTTTCTGGTTCACGTCCAAACTCTGCTTCCTGGTTGGTCCTGAGGTAACCAAGGTAACCAAGCGACCCCATAAGCTTCTGCCACCAAGGACTGAGTTGGCCTAGCGGCCATGCCTTCCTGGACATGGTGGTCATGCCCTGAGGCATGAGTCCAGATGAACCATCTTCCCTTAAGTTGCTTCTGTCAGGTATCTTGCTGTAGTGAACAAGAAAAGTATCTAATATACAAACTATACAAAGAAGCGTCTTAGCACTTGGCTTTAGAGCCCTGATAATGTGTAGCTTGGTTTGACGATGGTGTTAGAGCCCTGATAATACATAGCTTGGTCTGATGATGGTGTTAGAGCCCTGATAATGCATAGCTTGGTTTGACGATGGTGTTAGAGCCCTGATAATACATAGCTTGGTCTGATGATGGTGTTAGAGCCCTGATAATGCATAGCTTGGTCTGATGATGGTGTTAGGGCCCTCATAATACATAGCTTGGTTTGACGATGGTGTTAGAGCCCTGATAATGCATAGCTTGGTCTGATGATGGTGTTACCAAAGGCAGCTTTTCCATTTTTCTTGATGCATTCTGAGAATGTGCGTCATTTACACCCAAGGAAAAGTTCATTGTTTACACCCAAGGAAAGGTTTTCTAGTTTCCCAAACTCGTAGAAAGTTGTTTGAGGGCTGGAGAGATGGTGTCAAGGGTAAAGATGTGTGCTGCTCTTGCAGAGGACCTGTGTTCAATTCCCAGGACCCACATTGTACCTCACAACTGTCCTTAACTCCATCTCCAGGCCATCTAACACCTTTTTCTGGCTTCCTTGAGAACTGCACACATGTGGTACATACAGACATGCAGGCAAAACACTCGTATATATAAAATAAAAATAATAAAGATAAGTCCAAAAAGGGGGAAGTTGGAATAGGAAACGGAGCAGGCTGGGGATTTATGTAAAGTGACACACTGTCACGAGGACCTGAGTTTGTATTCTCTACCATCCACGTTAAAGCTGGGTGTGATAAAGCAGGTCTTTAGGCCCAGTGCTGGTGGGATAGGTATCGATGGATCCTGGGATCTCACTAGTAGGCCAGTCTTGGGGAGCTGCAGGGTCAGTGAGAAACCCCACATCAAAAGAAAAGAGAAGAGAAGAGAAAAGGTGGGGAGGGATTGGGGATGGTCCCGAGCATTGGCCTTCAGCCTCCATGTGCACATCTGCAAGCATGTTGTTAAACACGGACATGTACACACACACACACACACACACACACACACACACACTTAAAGAAAACCAGGAATCTTTTTAGGATCACAGTGCAAACACAGAGTGACCATGTTATGGGGAGTTCCCAGGCCTCCTGGGGAGGTGCTAGAGGTGTGAGACACCCTCAGGGCCCTGCGGATGTAGGATCTGTGCCCAGGTCACTTCCTGGGTATCCCTCCAGTGCACCTCTGCCAGTTACCACCTCATGTGAAGCGGAGAGCACGTGATCCTTACAGATCCACTCTCTCTAGGCTGAGAGATGATGCTCCCAGGGACCAGCATCAGAGCTGCCCCTGCAAGAGATGTAGCTCCATCTTGCGATGCAGCAGCTGAGAAGCGACACCAAGGCATCGTTGCCTTCTCTTCAACCCAGAGGGCTCCAGACTCTCATCCCTGCTTGGAGAGGCCTTTCTCCACCCAAACAGACTCCGCCTCTCTGCACTGTCTCTGCCAGTTCCTTAGGTTTCCTACATAGGATCATACAAGGAACACTGTCCCTGGCTCGGCCTTTCTCTATATGTGTCTTGCCCAGCCTTTGTCCCTGTACCCCAGAAAATCCACCTGTCCCTCCAGTCCCTCCACTCGTCTATCTCCTCTTACATAGAGCATTGATTTCTCCCCACCAAGTTGTGAGTTCTGTGAAGGTCAAGGGAATCTCCCAAACAAAGACACCCCAAAGCTCAGCAAGGACACAGCACACAGTTCTAGGAACCCAGTAAACACAGCCTCGAAATGAACAAATATATTTGCTTGATATATAAACCTGCTTTGACAAGCACATAGATTGGACAGCCACTTATTTGACAGTAAACTTTCCATAGCTCTTGGGTATTACATACCATTTAAAAATTATATGGACACATTTTTGTGTGTGTGCATGTATGTATATATTCATATCTCTGTATGTGTACATGGGTATGCATGCACATGTGTGCATGTGAAGGCCAGGGGTTGGTGTCAAGAGTCCTCCTCAGTCACTCTCCACCTGAATTCCGCATTCCACGGTTGGCTAGCCTGGCTGGCCCACAAGCATTAGGCATCCTCCTGTCTCTGCCTCCCAGTGCTAGGATTACAGACACATGAAACCACATCTGGCTTTCTACATGGGTCCTGGGGCCCCAAACTCAGGTGCTCATGCTTGTAGGACAAGCACTTCACCAACTGAGCATCTCCTCAGCCTTTGCTAACACCGCTTTTTAAAAATTATTTGTTATATCTATTTTACGGGTATGAGTGCAATACCTGCATGTAAGTGGGTGCACCCGTGTTGTGTAATGCCCACAAAGGCCAGAAGAAGGTGTTGGAGCCCCTGGAACTGGAGTTACAGACAGTTGTCAGCTGCCATGTGGGTGCTGGGAATCAAACCCAGTTCCTCTGTGAGAGCAACCAGTACTCCTAACAACTGCTGAGCCATCTCTACAGCCCCAATCCTTGCTGACACAGTTTATACTGGTGTCATCCTCAGGGATTTGTTTCAAGGGTGTCCCAGGAAGTTCTACAGGGTCCTGAAACATCACAGACAGAAGTGGGGTCCCCTCCGAAAGAAGCAGACAGTTCCTTGCCTTCTGTTACTTTAATTGCTGTTTTCCTTTTAAGCAAAACACCAATGTCACAGCTCTAAGGCAAAGTACTTGTAAAGCGGTCGTGACATGCCATGTGACACTGCCCTCCTCACACCCTAGTAGATCACACAGTGCTCAGTACAGCCCGTGAGGCTGATGGGACCACTATCTTAACTTCATAGGAAGGTATTCAAACCACAGAGAGGTTAAGTGCCATGTTTAAGGTCACACAGCTGGCGCCAAAGGACCTGGCTTCCTCTTAGCGATCTGCTCTGCAGTCTGCCTTTGCATTACCCACACTGTTTGAGTGCCCTGCGAAGCCACCAGAGAGATGTGATCGGCTCCATGTCACAGCTGTTGGAAGCCAGGATCAGAGAGAGCCGCGTCTTTGGTCAAGATCCCCCAGAGAGTTGGTGGTAGAGCTGGGCTTGCCCCCAGCTGCCCACCTCCCAGCTGCCCACCTCTGCACGCCCATCCTGGAAGTACCATCTCTTCCTCCCCACCCACACGGACTCGGACGCTCTCCTCCGCTTCCTCTGCCAGGTCCTCAGATTTTCTACCCAGGGCAGCCCCAGGAATGCTGATCTTCTCTCTGTGCTTTAGCTCTTCTTCAGCTGGACATCTTCAACAACCCTCAAAACTCAGCCACGTGGTAGAGTTTAATGTGTGAGACGTACCCCAACCTTCCAGATGCAGCCACACCCCTCAAAGGGAGCTGTCTATATCTCTACCTGCTGCTTCACCATTGCTGACCTCAGACCCTTTGAAACCATTTTTTAAAGGCTCTAAGGGGCTAGGGAGATGGCTTAGGTGACAACATGTTTGCCTCATAATAATGAGGACTGGAGTTTGGATCCTCAGGACCCACGTAAAAATCCAGGTGCGAGCCAGGTGTGGTGGCGCACACCTTTAGTCTCAGCACTCAGGAGGCAGAGGCAGGTGGATCTCTGTGAGTTTGAGGCCAGCCTGGTCCACATAGTGATTTTCAGGCTAGCTGGGGCTACAGGGAGACCCTTTCTCAAAATACAATTAAATAAAAATAAAAATAAATATACAAATAAATTTAAAAATCCAGGGGCAACAGTCTGTGTCTGTAACCCAAGCACTGTCGAGGCAGAGGCAGGAGGATCCCTGAAGCTCTCTGAGCAGCCTGACTGTCTAGATCAGTGAGATCCAGGTTCAGTGCAAACCTTGTCTCAAACAATAAGGTGGAGAGAGACATAGAGAGACACCTAACATTGACCTGGGGTCTTCACAGGCATGTATACATATGAACAAATGCATACTCGTACCAGCCCCAAATCAATCAATTAATTAATTTAAAGCCTCTAATACGCCATTCAACCCACATCAGACTTTCACTCAATAAAATGTTGTTACCCAGCTGGCTAGAAGGCATTAGAGAAAAAAGCACAATAAATCCCAGGCTGACTCTGTAGAGTTAACAGGATCCTTGCTTCAGGAATTTGACCCCTAAGGCAAAGCTTGCTGGATCAGAGCCTGTCATGCCCCCTTCGAGGCCCACTTTTAATTGGACTTTTAAAATAGCATGCTTAGACACTGTCTGACTCCTGTTTATATCTCCAAAGACAGACTTTAATTGTGCCTATTACTTTTACTATAAGCATTACAATGTTCATTACTGTACATTCTCCAAATAATAGCTCGACTTTGTGATCAGTGGAGTTCACTTCATTTCTACTGGGGTCAGAGGTCAGGGTTCAGAGGATGAGGAATGTGTGCATCTGATAATAGGAGCAGTTGCAGGGCAATTTGGAGTTGTCCAAGTCTGAGGTGACATCCCACCTCCTGCAGCCTACGTTCCATTAAAGGGTCCCTAGGAGGAGGTGATGCAGTGACTGCTTGTGAGCCAGACCTCCAAATCATTTTCTCTGTGAATGCAGACTTCAGTGGGCCTTCAAGCAGAAAGAAATCTGGAGATGGGGTGAGAGAGGGCCAGGATGTCTCCTTGGGCCTTGGGAGACTTTGCTCTTGTATCCTAGACACGTGTCTTCTCTGGGCTCATCCGGTACTGGATGAGTTCATGGCTGTTAGCCCCTGCTGAGATGGAAGCAGTGGTCCCATAAGCCCGCTCTCCATTTTCTTTCATTTTATAGCTCATCTTGAGACTAAGGAAGGGTTTTTGGTACAGGGCTGTGATTACAGTGTTTCTGTGATCTTTGTTGATGGCGTTTGCCTTTGCAACCCAGAAAACACTGTCATTCTCAACATTTGGCAGAGACACAAAAGGAAAATAAATCAATGTTGCCATGGAGACCATCATTTCTGAGGCAGACTTAATTTTGAATTATTAAGAATGGTTCAGTTGAATTAAAAGAATTAGGAGGGCCCCTCTGTTTAATGCGGGCATCAGTGATGCGTGCTAAGTAGCGACTAGGTTCATTACCAAAAGTTAGATTCATTAGGTTATATAATTTGCAAGTTTCTATTCTTTATTTCTCCTAGCCAAATCCAATTATTTTCTTGAAATAGCATAATTAGCGGGGGGGGGGTGTACACGACACATTAACATGACATGAAAATAACACATCTTTTTTTTCCATTTGGTTACAAAAAAGTTTTGAACGTATTTCCGGCTTGTGTAGACTTCCGTGCACACAGACCCCAGGCCTCAGGCTCGTGTACACGACTTGTCTACTCACCCAGCGGGGTGAGTTCTGTCAGCAACAGGTATTCTGAGGTAGCTAGTGATTCATCTGAACTTTTAAAAAAAAGTCTGAAATTTTTTGTACTAACCTCTTTGTAGCTAATTAAAATCTCCCAGAACATCTTCGCGCCTTTTCTCCCCACCTTTTTTTCTTTTGTGAGGAAGCAGTTGAGGTTCCCAGGAAGCCTCTTGGTCCTGACCTTTTGAAACATCCCTATTGTTACATGCAGAGCAGGATGTTTGGTTGGAGGGCAGCTGGGTGCAGAGCTCCGAACCTTTGGAAATGATTTCAAATCACAGTCCCTAATAGGCAATTATATAACCTGTTTGTCTTCTAGATGCTTCTGTGGCTCTCTGTATTTCTTATTATCCTGCATGAATGAGCATCCAGCTCAGGTATGACGCCACTTGTTACAAGGCAGAGAGAAAAGCTGACAGCCTGTTGATTTCAGCTCCAAAGACAACTGGAATGTTCCATCCAGAGAAGGAAGGAAAGCGGGAAGAAGGGCTGAAAGGGAGGAGATAGGAGGAGGGAGAGAAGGAGGAAGGGAAGAAAGACCCGCGGACTCAGCCAAGCTCTGATGTCAGATCACGTTTGACCCACTTTCACTACCTTGAGATCAGGCACATTCAAAGTACTGACCCCGCTTTGCGTGTCCTGAATGGTTGATACAGGGTTCACGGAAGGATTTCTTCATGGCAGAGGGCTGGCTCTACTGAGAGTGGTCACTCCGTGGTCACTGAGAGCGCATGCTCCGGGGATGGCGGTCCCACAAAGAACACAGATGGGAATTCCAGAATCCCCAAGAACGTGCTGCCTACAGGAGAGGCAAAGGGTCTGCTTGGGAAAATGGCAACTCAACAGGGCCACCTTGCCAGAACCATCACCCAGCACTAGGACATTGCTAGAGCCTCCTTTCTCTTTTGAACATACCCTGAGGTGGTCCTCCGTGACTCTGCGATCTGCCCAGACCAGATCACCCCTTGCTCTGTTGGCCACTGCAATGGTCACATGCCACCTCTGTCCGGGAAGCAGAGATGTCCCTCTAACCTACTCTCCTTGAACTACAGCAGCATTGAAAAATTCATGTACAGGAAGCGGTGAATACTCATTGTGACACAGTTCCATAGGATATTTGAATAAGAGAGACCAGGGGATGAATTTTAACTTTGACCCACTCGGATGGATGCTTGGAAGCCTTTCCTTTTTACCAAAAGGTGCAAAATGGTCAGTAGGACCGAGCGTGGGATGCAGAGAGAGACCTGCAGCTTGTGTGCAGCGCCCTCTCTGAGCCCCCCTGCTCGGTGCCTCATCTCTGCTCTTCACAACTGAGTCCCCGGGGAGCCCCAGGGGCGCAGATTGGTGATGAGCAGCAGATGACAGAGGCGGGCATGCAAGCGAGACCTCCTGTCTTTCGTTATTTCTCTGCTCATTTTCTCCTTTGCCAAGAAGCGTGGTGAATCACGGATGCTTCATCCTCATTAAGCTCATGCAGACATATGTGAGCTGAAGAGCGAGGTAGAAACAGGCCCAAAGATGGAGGAACTGTAACCCCGAGGGGGAGAAAGAACAAGGTTATTTATCAGCTTCCAAACCCTGTGACGTCATCTTCTAGAGCCGTCTCTCCCCGCATTTGAGAAAGCAAGCCCTGGGCATGGGAATCGTCTTTAACCCTCATCTCCAGGAGCGATTGGTCCATCCATCTGCCTTTATTGGCAGGATGATCAGCTCTGGGGTCACTGGCTGACCTGCTCAGCATTGCTGCCCTCCGGAGAAAGACACAGAGGTCCTCTTGGAGCCTGTGTGGCAGTGAGCTGCCCAGTCCAGCCCGGTTGGCCTGTTGACACAGCACAAGGCTCCCAGCAGGAACCCAGGCAAGGCTGATTCCCAGGTGGGCTCTCCCCACCCACAGCTTCACAGAGGGCTCTGCTTCCGGGTCAAGATCAGGGGCTGAAAAGTCAATGCTCTCTGATGAGAAAGTTCCAGAAAGTGTATGTGACACAATTTGTTTTCCTTCTGGAACCTTGCCTTTGTGCCCACGTGAACCATAGGCCAGCAACATTGCCCTTCACGGTGTTAACATCCGGCCTGGACTTAACCCCGGGCTCACTGGTGCTGGAGGAAGGGTGGCGTTGTTAGTCCTACAAAAGCTACGTGTAATCAGCCCCAAATTCACAGCTCAGATATCGAACCACAGTCTCCGGACTCCCTATACATTATCTACCACTGTGTGTCAGGCCACTTCAAAAGTCTCCAAATCTTGGTTGGGTTTAATTTGACAGCCTCAAGAGCTTGGGCTGTGAACACGGACAGGGCTTCTGTCAGCAGATGAAAGCAAACCTTCATAGGCCCTGAGAGAGGGGAGCAGATCTTTCTAACTACCACCTTTCTTTCCAGTCCAGCAAAAGAATACGACTTGCCAAATTCGCAGGCGCCTTTGCTCTGTAGGAGGGGACATTCTGTCCCATTTGAGAAGTGTTGTTTGTATAGGGCAAGTGTTTTAAATGGGGTCCTTGGTGAAAAAGTTTGCATGAGGCCAAGGCGTGGTTTGTGAGCCCTTGTTTGCCAGGAACACTTCAGTATGAAGGCTCAGCAAAGCACATCGATGAACCAGGCACTTGAGTGTCCTTTTCCGATGTCAAGACAGCCAAATGTTCAGGCACAGCCCCGTGTTGAATGGAAACATTTCTAATTAACACAGCCCCCTTTGAGATGGTCTGCTTCAGGAGGCTTTGTTAATGAGACTACGTTGCACTGCACTCCGCGCTGGCTGAAACCTTTGAGCTGTCATTTCTCATGGCACGGCTAACTGGAGACAAAACCAGATGACTTCATTTCTTCCTGGGGAGGAGACTTCCGGGACTATTTGAGGGACCTCAATCAATACTGGAAAGGATCAAAATATACCTTTAACTTGAAAAACAATAAAAGACCAAGTGAAAGCAAAGAGCTCAAACAAGAAAAGCCCAAATGTAAACCGAATGTCCCTCTTGTCTTCCAGTGACTGAAGAATTGTGGGAACAGGATAAGACTACGTCAGGGAAGCAGTAGGTGGGTGCACACACAGTCTGGGCACTGATGGTCCTCATGTACACACTTGGTAGGACACTCACTGTTGACAGATGGGAGACATCTTGCTTGGGGATATTTGTGAGGCTAGACCTCCTCCTCCCAGGCCTGAAGAACATTGAAATACTGTCAGTGACGGGACATAGTAAGTGGTGTGGGGGTCTCTGGGCCCTGGGGCTCAGGGAAAGAGGAATCCTGGAGGAGGTTCAGGCCCAGGCTGTCTGTGACAGGTTGAGACTTGCTCACCTGACGTCCTCTATGGTCCTGTTCCTGCCGGTGTCTCCTAAGAGCATCTAACACAAAACTGCATGAATGAAGATCACTCCAACTCCCCTTCCAGGAGGAAACTGCCTCAAAGGCTCACCCAGACTTTCTCCCACTCAATCGAATTCTCAGGATGTGGCCAACTCCAGGAGAACAGCCTGCAGTAGATGGTTCAACACAGAAAGAGTGCCTTGAAGTTGTTGGCTTTGCCTTTTCTCCAAACAAACTTGTTGGACACACAAAGTCATAGTAGGGGAGGGGTGCTATGGTGATCTGTACAAGGTGAGTAAGCAGGTGCAGAGGTCAGACACCCTGGCTCAGGGTCACAGAGCAAGCTGGTGGCTCAGTCAGGGTAGGAAGCCAGGTGGGGGATTAGGGACTCTGTGTGACTGGTTCTATGAACTGCATATCAAAGCTTTCAAGGTCCAGGATTTGGAGACTGAAGTCCAGCCTGGAGAAAACCTGGAGCAGGCGGCCTGGTGCCACGGCCTGGCGCCCCCCTTCAAACACGGTGCGCCTCTCCAGTTTAGCACTGCCCTGACTTCATCCTAAGCTCTTCCTCGGTGGAAACATCTCCAACCCGTTCTTCTCCCTGCACAACATCTTCTGTCAAACAGTTGATGATCTAGAAATAGACATTTCAATCCTCTGGTTAAGAGAAATCTGTGGGGTGACTCCTTCGGGGATTCTACAGTGTGTGTGTGTGTGTGTGTGTGTGTGTGTGTGTGTGTGTGTGTACGTGTACTCTTTGTGCATCTGCACGTGAAATCCAGAGTTGGTCAACTTTGGGTGAAGTTCCTCAGGAGCCATTCACCTTGTTTTTTGAGACAGAGTCTCCCATTAAGACCTGGAGCTCACTGATTAGCCCAGGCTGGCCAGCCACTGAGCCACAGGAAAACTCCCGTCTCTGCTTCCTCAGTGCTGAGACTACATGCTCAGAGCACCGCAACTGACTTTTTGGGTTCTGGGGACTGAACTTGGGTCACCATGCTTGCCTTCTGAGACGAGTACTCTATGGGCAGAGCTATCTCCCTAGCCCTTTCTTTTTGAGTGTTTAAAGACGGTCTCCTATAGCTAAGGCTGGCCTGAGCTCCTGATCCTCCTGCCTCCACGCCAAGGGCTAGGACTGCAGGCCAGAGCCACCGTACTTGGTTCTATAATTCCTTCTGCACATGTGAACAGCTACCAGCAGATTTATCGTGTTGCACAGCTGTCAGCTTGGGTTGGATTTAGAGGGAAGGACGTGTGTAGCACGGGGGACTTTTCAGTGATATTAATGCTTCACACCGACTGTCGGACATGGCAACCATCAGCCACGCATGGCCACTGAGTGCTTGATGTGTGGTGAACTTGGCAAGGAAGGGAATTCTGCATTTAATTTTTGTTCATTTAAATGTAAATAGCCACTCGGGCTTTAGGGTTTGGGACATGTGGTCGTCTGTCACCTGGGCTCGAATCCCTTCCCTTAAGCTGTGGTTTTCCTATCGCTCAACCATTCGTTTCCTCATGTACAACCTGAAGATGACCCAGATGCTTTCTGTGTATGTGGTGTATGCTTTTATGTGCACATGTGTGAGCAGGTACAGTTACATGTGCACGTAGAGTCCAGAGTCCATATCACCTATCCTCCTTATACACTTTCCAGCTGATTTTTTGAGTCAGTCTCTCATCGAACCTGGTGCTCACCAATTAACAAAACTGACTGACTAGCACATCCCCAAGATCCACCTGCCTCTGCGCCCAAGTGCTGGGATGACAGGCTCATGCTGCCTGCCATGACAGGCTTTTTTACATGGGTGCTGTGGGGTCCTCATGCTTGGAAAGCAGGCCCTTCACCACTTCACCTTTGGTCACAGCCCAGCAGTCCACGAGTAGCCCCGAACACCCATTGTTGGCTTAGTTGCCAAACCCATTGGCTCCTGGTTAGGAGTGCATTCACTACAGGAGTGCACCCAAGGGACAAGCACTTCTCAGGGTGACTTAATTTAGACAGTCCTTCCTTGATACTTCCTTCCTAGGTGATTCTACACTGTGCCAAGTGGACAGTTAAATCACACATGGGTATCATTTTTCAACTTAGAATGGGAATCAAAGGCATTCCAAGCTCCCAGTGACAGCAAGGCAACGGATGGTCATGTCCTCTGGCCATCAGGCCTCACATACCTATGGCTGGTGGCCTGCTACCACCCAGGGCAACACCCAGAAAAGATTTTACAAGCCCAGAGAATGTCTATGACCAGGACAAGCTTGGACAACTGCCCTTCCCACCCTGTGGCAACAGCCATTCCTGGTCAGTCCTTGGCAGGGTAGACGGGTGCGATTGGGAGTGCATTGTCATATCTGATACCAGCCTGGTATAAGATCCAGATCAGATTTTAAAGACAGTTTTGCCCTCCTCCACATGGTTGATTCAGATTTCCAGGTCATTCTCTCCTGGGTAGATGCAGACCTTGGTTTGGAGCCCCGTGCATCCATGGAACACACACATAGGGTCCCCTCTCCAGCCAGCCCAAGGTCGAAGCTGCCTTCACTCTCCCACGCTTGGCAGTTTCCAAATTTCACATAATTGTCTTCCTTGCATATTCCGGTTTCCACTCTGGACGCTGTGCGGAAAGTGCTCCTGCATTTGCTCTGGGGATGACATTTTTGTGGTTTACGAAATCTGGATCCAATGTGTTGGATAAACTGTGGCTCTAGAGGCCGCTCCTTTCCTCTGTTGCACTTTGAAGCTTTCGTTCTAAAGGCGTGAAGGCTACAGGACTGGGATCGCACTCCCTCAGCCCAGGACTTACTTTTTCAGGATGTGTCTGGACACAGAACTTTAAAAGCAGAGTTTGATGTGGAGAGATTTAATACCAGTCTCTCCCTGCCTCTGCCTTTGCTTCTCTCCCCCCACCCTTAAAAAATTTTCTTCTATCATGTCGCTTTTAAGTCTCATATTTGAAAAGAGAGGGGTAGACTTTTTTTTAAATCTTTCCCTCCCTGCAGACCTCCCCTGAAATCAATGTATTCCAGCCCAGGCTGGCTGACAGACAGTAGACAAAGAAAAGCTGACTTAAAAAAAAGAGAGAAGGAGTGAGAGTTCCCTGGGAACTTTACAGAGATGGCACTGCTGGAGCTGGTGATGAAAAAGAGCCCAAAAGACAAAACACACAACAGCTTCCACGTGGCACATAAACATTTACCTTCTCAGAGCCCGAGCTAATGGCAGAAAAATCATCTGGAACAGGAAGACAATTAAAAGCCCATTCCAGGACGCAGAGGCAGGGGCTCTGCCACGCTCTACCCTTGAAAATGATGAAGAGTGATGTGCCTGGCTGTGTGTGGATAGAGCCGAAAGAGAGAGGGCGGGAGGGACTCTCCTTAGGAACGATGTAAACGGCTTGAGGCATATGGCGCAGGAAAGAAAAACTGGGCACCCTTCTGTGGTTACCTTTCTGTGCAGAAGTCAGAACCCCTCTCTTCCCTTTTATGTGCACTCCTGTGCTTGTATTTAGGGAGGTAATTAATTCACTTCTAACATTCCTTGACTTGTAAATCTAGCTCGAAGGTTAGCAGAGGGAAAGAGTCCCCGGGGCTTTCGCAAAACTATGATTAAAGTTGGAGGGAAGACAGATCTGCTGTGTTTGCACTCATATGGCAGAAGGGCTCTTGAAAGGCAAAGAAAAGCGAGCCTCTGGTTATCCTCCAATGTCCTGGCTTCCCGGGACTAAACATGTCACCACAGATACACATGCATCTGCACGTGGACATGCAGAGACAAGGGGAAACAGTTCCCACTCACACATGTGTTTCCGTTTTCCAGAAGTTCTCAAAACCAGTATTTGGAGATTCCTATTTAAAAGTAAAATATCTACTTTTAAATTTCTTATGACAGTCCCTGGTACCTTCTTAACTCCATGGAGTTTGCCATTGACTTCAGACTAACAACTCTCTCATTCTGCACGGAACAGAAATTTCAGAAGGCCAGGACCGAGCCTCTTTAGCTCTATAGTCCAGGTGGCCAGCAGAAAGCCAGGAAGATCGTGATGTAGGGGAAGGAAGGAACGAGGGAGGAAGGGAGGAGGGGGAGGAAGTGGGAAGAAGGGAGGAAGGAAAGGAAAAGGGAAGGGAGAGAGAGAGGAAGAGAGGGAGGGAGGGAGAGAGGGAGAGAGGGAG
>NW_008330120.1:1006961-1041804 GCF_000622305.1 Nannospalax galili
AGGGAGGGAAACAAAGGGATGAGGGGAGGGAAGGGAAAGGAGGAAGGAAAGAGGGAGGGAGGGAGAGAGAGAGGGAGGGAGGGAGGGAGGACAGCAATGCTGGGGAAAAGAGAAGACAGTGGCAAGGGGAAGGGTGGTCTGTGATGCTGACTCAGGCTCTACACTCTACTCACACAGCAAGGAGTGAGCGTGACAGGTGCCATTCACCAGGCCCTCCTCACCCAGGCGCTAGACAGGGGAGGCAACCTCCTGTAGCTGAGGCTACCCTGGAGATGCCAGCAGCTCAAGGCTGTCTTCCAACTACCCAGCCTTCAGATGGCAGCAACTTCTCCATTGACTGGGGAACCTAGAGAGCCTGCCCTTGGGGATGAAAGTGGCTAGCCCAGAGTGGGGCTGGCGGGGGGCGAGGACTTGTGCACCTCGTTCCTGTCCTCCGATTCTACTTTTGTCTGTTAGACGCTGCTTCTGTGTCATGATGGACACCTGCCAAGCCCACTAGGCTTTGTGACTTGGGGAGGACAGGACCTGATTGTGAAGAAACCAGTGTGACCTGTAGGTGCTCTGACCCTCCCCAGGGCACACATGACCTCCCCAGGGCACACATGACCTATTTTTCTCCAGGACAGTCAGAGATGCCTTCCTCTGTGTTCCTTTGAAGAGCCTGTCTTAGCATGCTTCTGACCACTGGGCTTCTAAAAGTCCCAGGGAGATAACAGATCCCTGAATCTTCGTAGCCCTCACCTTCGACCCTTGAAGAATGAAGCATGTGGGTGTTGCCAAGGTCACTGGAAGGTCAGCCACCTCCTGCCCAGTTGACCAAATCAATGTAATATCATCAACAATCAATGTAAGATTCCATCTGGTTGTGCTGTGACAGGGGTAGAAGATGTGATGGAACTCAGGGAAAACCATAAATGCATATTGCTGTCCCTTCCGTGATAATGCTAATGGCTTCTCATCTTCTATTGGTTGTGATTGGAAGGAATTTATTTGGCCCATCATTGGCTGCATACCAGGTCCGAGTCCTTAGAAACAACCCATCTCAACTTGCTTTGGGATGGCAAAGTGAAACACTCACCCAGAGAAGACGCTGGGATCCTGTACTGCTTGGAGAGCTCATGGTGGTCCTTGAATATCCTGTATAACTCAGTTTCTGCAGGGGTCACAAGGGTGGGTTACAGAGATTTATGATGGGGACTATCATCCCTGAATCTTTAAACCCTTAAGGGGACACTAATCATGACCCTGTCCTGGGAAGTTGTCTTCTTCAGCACCTCCCACCTCACAGAACACAGTCCTGCTGTGGGATGGCGCTGATCACCAGGCATGTCAGCAGAAATTTGTTTATGGTGACCCCTTGAGAGGGAGTTCATGGGCTGAATGGGACATGGCAGGTGGGTTTGGCCAGGATCCTATTCCCTCCCTCTGAAAGAAAGTAGAAACCAGACAAGATTGGGGGGGGGGTTCTGACACCAACAGAAAGCTCAAGTATCTGTCCCTATCTTGTGGTTCATGCTGGGGGAGCTGACCAAATCACCAGGTGTCTGTGAGGCAGATGTCTATGCTGCTAGGGGAAACTAGAACAGTCTATTCCTCAAACGAGCTGGGCTACTTTCTCCCAGGCTCTGCTCCTCTCTGGGCATCTGCCCTCTGACCTGGGGCTGTGTCCTCTGACCGTGGTCCAAAATGTAGTAAATAAGTCTGGAATGAAACCCGAATGGGCTGAGGGATTAGAAAATTGGAGGCAAAGGTGTTCTGCAGTCTGGAAGGAAGTCCATTGAGATCAGGGCACAGGTAGAGGATGGCTTGGGGGAGCAGAGGGGGTGGGAACAGAGAAGGATGCAGGAGGGAACCACGGGGCTCCTTGGAAGCCACAGAGGAACATGGAGGCAGACAGTGTTCATGACTCAGAGAGCTAGGATTTTGAGATAGCCCCACAGGGGTGTGCAGGGCTGTTAAACCTGTGATTTCTCTCTCTGCATGAACGACAAATGAAATTGCTCGTGTCATTATCTTTGAAAAGGAAAAATGAAGCAAAACTTGACAACCTGAAAGCCCAGTAAGCCGAGCTCCAGCTCTAGTCACCTGCCATCCTGGTCTGCGGGTCGGCTGTTTGAGACCGGCCATTGTGATGATGGCTCGGGTACAGACTATTTAGGTAAACCAAGCAGCCTCGGTTCTCTCTTAAACCAAGCTCTCCACCACCTGGAGCCACATCTGCAAGATCTTATAATTAGGCAGAAGATAAGTGCAGCCGAAATGACAGCCTGGGGGATGAGTTTCTAGTTTTTTCCTTTGCACATTCTCGTGGAGCCCAGCTTCCTCTCCCTTCCAGCACCCAAATTCAAGCAGGAGTTTCAAGAGTGTTCCCCCTCCCCGTCCCCTCTGAAAGCTGAGGCTAATCCTTTCTTCTCGTCCAGCCTCTCGGGAAGCCGCATTTGCCAGTATGAGAAGGAATGCGGAGGCGCAGACATTACATTTTTGTTTAATTGTCTTGGAATCTGGAGACATGAAATTGCTCGGACCGCCTGTCAGAGGCCACCTTGGCCCCGGCCAACAAAGCCACCCTACCCGAACCAGGGCCCGTTCAGCAGCAAGCTTGAGGCTGTCTGTCTAGTGTCTCATCTACCTTGGCCCCCGCTGTGTGTTCTGTTAGATGTCAGAACAAATTATAGCAAGCAACTGTTGAGCAAAGCTGTTCTTTTGCAGTTTAATTACCGAGCTAAAATGACTGACCCCTCATCTATGTTATTAAGATGTTGTTGAGGGTAATGAATCATTTGAGAAAGTCCAATTTCTTGTTTAGCTCCCTCTGGATGAAGCCCTTTCCAGGGTGGTAACTAAACTGGTATGGATCTTACCCAATCTGGCTGCATGAGATCATTCTAACTGAGCCTCAATGCCTGTTCTGAGGTCTGAGATCAAGCACCACGCTGGAAATGGATTTATTATTCTTGGAAAAGCATGGAAGAGCCGGGTGCGGTGGTGCACCCTGTAACCCCAACACTCGGGAGGCTGAGGCAGGAGGGTGGCAAGTTCCAAGCCAGTCTGAACTACGGAGTGAGACCTTGCCTTGAAAAGAAAAGAAAAGAAAAGAAAAGAAAAGGCTCACGACTCATTACCCCATCACACCAGCTCACCAGCTCCTTGGAAAGTGGGAAGATGGAGGGTCACGGCCCAAGGGCCCGGGAAGTAAGACTTACAGGCTCTGAACAGTGTCTAAAGGGGGAGTCATTTCTTTATGGATTCGCAGGAGACCTTCTGTCTTGGAGTACAGCATCTGTTCTCTGTGGGAGCCATCCTTCCATTGTAAGAGTTATTTAATAACCACCCCTACGTCTTCTCAAACCCCAGATCAAAGGAAGCCTATCTGGACATATTAAATATTATTAACATTATCAACGCAGGCCTCACCGGGCACTCGGTCGCCACTTTCACACTAATAGAGTTAGTGCGTGAAAATCAGGTTAGGAGAGGGAGTAACAAGATGTACTTTGAGAGGTGTGTCTACAATGGACCGTCTCTGCTTGACTAATCACCTCTTCCAGTGGGGGTTCAAGCACTTTACCAAAATGTATTCACTTACACAGAAACAGGAGGCTGGAGTGGCAGCCTTTGTCTCCCCAGTTTAAAAAACTGGAAAACTTGGTGCAGGGCCCTAGGGAGCCCATGAACATTCTCCTGTCTCCTGTTGTCAGTGTCTCCGAAAGCTGGTACATACAGACAGTGCTGAATGGAAGCGGGCATCCTCTTCAGCGAGGACCTTCAAAATCTACTACGAATGATTCCAGAAAACGTCCCTGGGACATCGGAGACATTATCCCCTTAGAGAGGCATGTCCTGAGGGTCAGGCTGAGCCCATCCCCCTCTTTCTCTCACTCCCGTGTCTCTCTCCCCAGGCTTATTCCCTCTTGGCTCCTTGGCACCTCCTGCCACCTACCCTGAACGTCTCCCCACTTAGTGGTGGCCCACAGCAGCCCACAAAGTAGACATTTGATTAGAAAAAAAAAAAAAAAAAGAGGCACGGAGTAGAGCTAAACCACAAGAAGGGCTTGCATCTCCTTCAGCCCAGTGGCCGGGTGGAGCAGGTGGAGGCTGGCGTCTGTTCCCTCCCAATCCATATTCCGATGCATGTTGCCTAAGGTGAGAGTTCGGTTCTCTAACATACAGTGGCACTAAGTAATGGACGCCGAGCAGGACTAGAGGGACTCCATCTGCACAGAGGGACCGAAGCCAACACCCTCGCTCCACTTAGCAGCAAATCCGTGCTTCTAACCCTCAGTCTCTCAGCCTGTCTGCTGTCTTTGCCAAGTGCTGTTTTGTTTCTTATGGCTTACGGGGTTCCAGTGAGTAGGGGAGCAGTGCTTCTCAGCCTGGGGCACACAGTTGTTCCTGCTGGAGCTGTCCTGGGCACTGTGGGTTCAGAAGCATCCAGATTCCTAACCTCTAGATGCCAGCTGCACCCCCACCCATGAAAGTTCTCAGACATTGCCTGTTGTCCCTACGGTGGGGTGGGAGGTGGGATAAAATCACCCCAGATGAGATCTACTGGTAATAAAGACAGCAACAAGCCTTCACATTAATGTGGGCTGGTCTCTGGATTGACAAGCATCTACACTCAAGGCCTCCCTCTGGCCCCCCCTCACATTTCCATCCCAACGACCTACTATCTGTTTAATGAAGCCCTTCTGACTCCATCAGGCTCATTGGTAGCATGGAAGTATCGATGTCAGTCAAACTCAGACAACGTTGGGGGTGAGGTCACAGGTCAGGCCAGCGCTGCTCATCAGAATGGTGAAGATGTACACACGTTAGTCACAAGAGCCATGGCAGGGACAGAAGAGAAGCTTTTAGGTCATTTCTGGGCAGTGTTAGGGCTTCTCCAACTGAGCAGACCCAACCAAGATCAGGTGGTGGTAAAAGGACCTGGGACTGGGACCCAACCTCAACAAACCCATATACCCATTAGTCTCTCCAACATGTCTACTTCCGTGTCCTTGTCCCTAAATGGTGACACCACTGTGGTACTCAGGTCTCTCCTACAGGGTCCTGACAAGGCTCTCTTTAGATTATTTATATGAAAGTACATGGGAAAATAAAAAGCAGCATGATGTAGCCAGGTGAGGTGGTGTATGCCTGCAATCCCAGCACTTGGGAAGCAGAGGCAGGAGGAGCACTGAAAGTTCAAGGCTAGCCAGGGCTACATTGTAAGTTCCAGGCCAGCCATGGCTACCTACGTAGCAAGGCCTTATCTCAAAAAAAAAAAAAAAAAAAAAAAAAAAATCCCAAACTGTAATGTCAGCAAAAGGCTTTTAATTCTTTGCCTGATCCCATCCCTTGCAGGCCTGGAAGGATCCCAGACCCTGGAGATGGCATTTCCTGTTTAGTTATTGGGCCTTCTGCTTCAGACAGCTTAAGACAGTTTAATGGTCTATTAGTAAAGAAGGTGTCGCACTGTGGAGACCAGTTTATCATCTGCCATTGCTGATAAGGAACAGAGTGGCTCTTCTGGCCACACGGCCCCAGCAGAACTTCAGGGTGGGTTTTTAAGTGGTTTTAATGCACTGAACTAATTGGCGTGGTTTAGGGAGAGGGAATAGAGAGCTCAAGCTTTCTATTTATTTAAATAATGCAATTGCTATGAAAATGAGTTCACTCTGAGCCCTTTGAAAGGAGCCAAACCCAAGGAAGGTCAAAGGCACTGCATGAGAACAAGGCTGTTCCTCCCAGGCTGGCTGTGGGCCTTGGGGCTCCACCATGTAGCCCAGCAGAGGTGCTCAAGCCGCAGCGTGTACTCACAGAACTGGAGGTGGTTAGGTCTCCAAGGCTGGGCTCTGGCCTGGAGTTTCTGGTCCTGCAGGACTGGTGATGTACGTCGCCCCACAGGTTCCAAGAACCATATTGCTGGACCAAGTTGTACTGTGAGCACCAAGGCAACGGAGCTCAGCATGGGATGCAGCGGTTGCCCTTAGCACTGGCTTCTCCTGCAGCATCCTATGCAACGATCTCCTGCAAGGCTGCATGTGGCTAAAGAACACAGGCCTGCCTTGAACACGTGGAAGCCCAGGGAGGAAAGCACTCTGGAAACAGCCCCTGATTGGTTGCAGGATGACCCCAGGTTCCTCATCCTGAGCTCTATTTAGCCCTGTCCTCTTCCTTCCCAGAGTAGCCCTACACGTGCAGTGGCCGAGCTGTGTACCTTGTGTTGCGAACACGTGGAAGCCCAGGGAGGAAAGAACTCTGGAAACAGCCCCTGATTGGTTGCAGGATGACCCCAGCTTCCTCATCCTGAGCTCTATTTAGCCCTGTCCTCTTCCTTCCCAGAGTAGCCCTACACGTGCAGTGGCCGAGCTGTGTACCTTGTGTTGCCGGTCTGGGAGAGACTGAGTACTCAAACATATCATGAGCTTTACAGAACTTTCACAGCAACTTGGCCACTAAGTTAAGCTGTTGGAGTTAATGATAATTTGTAAATGGAGATTCTGAGACTGGACAGATGGTTCGACCGTTAAGAACTTACCCTGCTTTCGTAGAGGTCCTGAATTCTGTTCCTACGATCCACATAGGGCAGCTCACAACCACCTTTAACTCTAGTTCTAGGGGAGCAGACAGTCTCTTGTGGCCTCTGGGGACACCTATACAAATGTGGCATACATGCACATAAATGAAAATAAATAAATTCATGTTCCCGGTCTCCTGTATTTTAAAGCAAGGGGAAAGAATTCTCCACACAGATGCTGTTTGAATATTTTCCAAGACTGACTCTCAAACAGACCGCTTGCCCTTCGGCCTTGTCTTGGGGTCTGCTTCTGTTGGAACCCAAACCAAGATACTTAAAATTCTTCAGAAGCACTTTTCTTTTCTGTGCTCTGTGTGTGTGTGTGTGTGTGTGTGTGTGTGTGTGTGTGTGTGTGTGCACGCTTGCACATGTGTGCATGTGGAAGTCAGGAGTCTTCTCTAATTACTCTTTACCTTATTCTCTGAGGAAGTCTCCCAACTGAACCCAGAGTTCATCAACACGGTCATTCCAGCTTGCCTTGGGGAACCCCTGTCTCAGTCTTCTGAGCTCTGGAATTATAGGTGGTCCACCATACCTGCCAGGTGCTAGAGATTCAAACTCATGTCCTCAGGCTTTAGTGGCAAACATTTTATCTATTTAGCCATCTCCCTAGTGCCCTGCAAAAACATTTCTTAAAATAAATGCATTTTTTTTCAGCACTGGGGACTGAATCTAGAGCCTTGCACATACTAGGCAAGTGTTCTACCAGCTGCCTAGACTGACCTTGAACTTTGGCTCCTCCTGCCTGCACCTCCCCATAGCTAGGATTACAGGTGTTTGTCACCAGCTCTTGCCGCGTGCCGTAGTTAAACATGGGAAGCTTTACATAGTGGGATGAGCTTCCCATGCTGACGCTGTGTGTGCAAGAACCCTGGGCCCACTTTACCATATGGTAGCTATCAGTGGTAACCAATCTTCCTTTGGAAAGAACATGAGAACTTTGATTTTGCCCCAATTCCCAGCAATCTTTAATGTGCTCTCAGGGCCGTTTTCCTCACTAATTACCCTTCAGTTGCTTGGTGGTTTTCTTAAATTACCCAGATATTTGCCTTTCTTTTAAGCTCCATAAAAGATAGCAATAGATCAATCAAAAGGGTTGCAGGTTTTCAACAGAAAATTAAAGTAGAACGGAGCGTATGCCTTAAGGGCAAGCAAGCAAAGTTACTGAGAAGTAAAGAGACAGCTCGCCTTAAAAAGGAGTTACCCAGAGTATTCCTACACGTTTAACACAAGAACGGATACTTGCTCCCCAAGCTCTGTCCCTGTAGGAGTCTGAATTTTCAATCTGGCCTAGAGCTGGATTCTATCTTCTGTCTCCAAGGGCAATCACATCTGACAGACAGCAGGTGTCTTGAGGGCTGCCACCTGGACTAGGTGGAACCAGTAGTGAGTCACATAGGCAGGGCTGCGGGTGGTGGATGACAGAAGACAGAGCAGAACAGCATCTTGCTAAGACCCGCCCTCTGTGAGGCTCTGGCCGGGAGGCAACACTTCCCACATGGAGTCTGTACCACGTGTGGACGCCACGAATGGCCCCAGAGCCTAGAGATCCAGGTTCCCCGGTATCCTGCGGGACAGGTTAAATCCTCCCTGGTGGCAGGGAACAGTGTTGAGTTATTTTACAAGAAAGTTCCTGTAGATGTTCCGGTGTTTTCTATATTGTTAGGGGTTCTACAACCAAATACTAGCTTCCTAACGCCCACTGCCCTTGCAATTAGTCACGATAACGAGCAATTACCATAGTGGGGGGATCACTTCTCCCTCAGACCCAGGACTCGGCAGACGCTCTTCTTTGTCCCTGTTTGTCCGCAGGAGTTCCTGCTTTTATGGTGACACACATTTACATGGAAGCATCTCTCCCGTGGAACTCAACCGCAACATGACATTGTTTCTCTTCCACCTGAGGGAATTTCTGGAAGCTTGCTCCTCAGTTTCCCCACAATATCTCCTGAACAATGCCGTGTCTCTCTGAGAGTCTTAGGTCCACTTTTCTCAGAACCCACAGCAGGATTTTTAACTGATATGGCTAATGACGTGGGATGCAAGAGCCCGGACCCTCCACTGGTCCTCAGGCTGCTTCTACGTCTGCCGGCAAGCTGTTTTCTGTGTGCTATACCCCATGGGCCTGGCATCTGCGTGGGGCAGACCGTGTGTTTGTTTCTCAGGTCTCCTGTCCTTCTTAGGTGCCCAGGAGAGACAGACGGAGAGGGCTTTTCTGCGTCCCAGGCCAACAGCCTCAACGTTAATTGTTAGTTAAAATCTGTTTTACTACAGGATGAAAACTAAAAGTTGAAAAGTGGCTAAGAGGGCAGGGCAACGCGTCCAGTAGGTCTCGGCCTGCAAGCAGGAGGACCTGAGTTTGGTCTCTGGGATCCACACAGAAGCCAGGCGCAGTGGTGTGCGCTTGTAATCCCAGCCGGGGAGAGGTGGAGAAAGGTGGTGGATACCTGAGCTTTGCTGGCCAGTCAGTCTAGCAGAATGGGTGAGCTCCACAGTCAGTGAGGGATCCTGTCCCAAAAAATAATGTGGGGAGCCATTGTGGAAGACACCTAGTGTCAACCTCTGGTCTCCACACACACACACACAAGTGTATGAGTACCTACTCACACACATGTATACACAGAAATACACGCATTTAAAAAATAGCAGAAGGGGGGCTGGAGAGATGGCTCAGTGGTTAAGAACCCTGGTTGTTCTTACAGAAGACCCGGGTTCAAATCCCAGCCTCTTCTGACCTCCGTGGGCATTGCACGACACAGGTACACTTACCTACATGCAGGCAATACACACATACACATAAAAATAAAAATAAATAAATAAAAATTTTAAAAAGTAGCGAGGAAAGAGAGAGAGAGGATCGAGAAAGACAGGGAGAGCCCCCCCCCCATTTACCATCTCACAACTGCTCATCTTAATGTTGCATTTTCAATTTGCATATCTTCTTTCTTATATTAATTAACTTTTTTTGAGACAGGGTCCCCCTGTAGCCCCAGCTGGCCTGGAACTCCCTAGGTAGACCAGGCTGACCTCCATCTCACAGAGATGCCTGCCTCTGCCTCTGCCTCTGCCTCCCAGTACGGGTGTGGTGTGTAAGGGGGTATGGTGTATGAGCTTTTAAAACCATGCTAGAGGAATCAGCTTCAAAGCTTTGGGGTTCATGACTCTGTCTAGAATATTCTAGACTGCTATTTCCTACCTTAACGTGATGTCTCGGTTTCAAATGATCCAGTCCCCAAAGTTCAACCCTCTCTCAAGGAATCAAAATACTAGATGAAAAAGCTTTAATACACACACCCATGCACATGCAGGGACACCACCACACACACACACACACACACACACGCACACACACACACACACACGCACACACACACAAGTTCTCGATGCAGAGCAGGAAGGTACCAGTGGGGAGCAAAGGTCTCCTTGGGTCCTAGAGTTGAGGTATCTTCCTCAAGGGGGTTCCAGAACCTTCTCTTCCCACCCTGAACCCCACCTTGAGGCCACAGCGTCTTTCCTATGACAAGATAGGCTCTGGGCTGCAATATCTATGTACAGATCTCTCTTCCCTTATACGTTTTCTGGCCTAACACCACCAGCGGCCACCTCACATTAGCATCAGAGCGATAGAAGACTCCAGAAACCCAACCCTCTCTGCAGTAAAAGCCTGAAAATTACATTTTGATACAATTAGGAAGATAGCATTTTAAATATAATCCTATCAATTCAGCTAAATGCTCTCAAACTATAAGATCCGCTCTCTGAAACAAAGGAATACATCTCCCCAATCAATATAATTACATTTTTTAAATGAAAATTGTAGAGTGCTTTGTCCACGAGCCATGGCTACTTGTTTCCAAATGCTTGATTAGGCTATTAATCTCCTTCCGCTCCTTAGCCTTGTACTTCAGCAGGCTACTTTATATGAAGTTCACATTCATGAAACAATTAAGATAATTTAAGATAATTCGTTGTCTGGAAGCATACCATTCCGGATCTCGGAAAGCATCGCCTAAGAGACCGAGGACCTCACTGCAGAAATGGACCTCCAAATGGCTCTGTGCCACTCATTACCAGGGGGGTGTAGGTCTCCTGCTTTGGGTATTTTTGCTATGAGAAGGAGATATTTGAAGTAGTTCTATCTTGTGGTTCTTTCCTTGAGATTTTTCTAGATTTCTCAAAGCCTGAATAACGAACATATGAGAGAAGTTGGGTGGTTCAAAAGGAAAATCTTTCTGAGAGGAGAGATGTACCTTTTGTGGCACCTGAAAGGACTGCTATCTGGGATGACGGTGACTCTGAAGACATATTAGGGAGACTTCTAGGAGGACAGAAGAGTCTAATGCCTGATGAGGGTTCCATCATATATACAAAGTCATTGCCCAAGATGTGTGACCTGCACTGCTTATGTCTGAAATTAAAATGCCAGTTAAATCAGGGAAGAGGGGAAAGCCACAAGTCCCTTCCTGAGAAAGGAATTGAGGGCTAGTGTGGCCCTCATTCCAGCAGACACCGTGTCCGGCCCCTGGGCGATCAGAGCATGCAGACACGTGTCCCCAAGAAACTGGACTTTCCCTAGGGATCTCATGTTGGAAAAAAGGAAAAGCTGAATCCTGCTGTCAGCCACAGTGGGAGCCTGTCTCCAGGAAAGAGAGTCCTCCTAATGCTCGCAAGTTGTTGGACTGGAGCTGATAGGCAGGACCCTATGTCGACCAGGACGGCTTAGCCATGCACACCTCTTGCCTGCTCTTTAAAAGCTCATGTCGGGACCTTGAAGATGGATCGGGGGTCTTTCTTCCTCTTCCCATGTGGTTGCTTGCTTGAATACCTCTCCTTGCTTCTCACTGCCATGTTTGACTATTGAATTGTTCTAATGAGGACAGGTGGCCAAACACGGCTTGTTAGGGGCTGACCCCAGTTCCAGGAACAGGAGGACATGTAAAAAGTCCTGGCGGGACAGGCTAAGGGTGGCACACCTATAGTCAGAGTTGTGCCCAACTACAGATGGTACAGGTTGGCACAATGAAACTGTGAACCTCTGTTCAACAGTTAATCATTTCAAGAGGGAGCAAGCCACACCAAATGTGCGATCTCCCAAGGAGGGAGCCCAGTGCTTGCCCATGGGGCCCTGGGGTCTCTCCCACCCTCCTGTGATCCCACAGGCAGAATGGGACTGGCTGCCTCTCCTAGTCTCCCCACTCCCCTGTTTAATTTCAGCTTAATGTGATTGCTTGTTGCCATGGTTGGTGGTTGCTGTAATTTGTGCCCCTATTAAACGCAAATCAACCCACTTATTAAGCTATCCCTCGCTTTTCAAGGACCTGCACAGGTCTGTCTTCTTGAAGCCTGGGGAGCGGATGGGGACTGAGTTTCCATTTTTTTGCGAACAGCTCAGACCTGTGGCTTCCTTAATAAAGCTTCCAGGTGCCCCACCACGTGCTTCTCCCAAGCAACTTCAGAACCCTCTGTGGTAGCTTTCCAAAAGGACAGTTCTGTGGGAATCTCCCAAGTGGTCCAGGATGAGGGTCAGATGCTAGGGACGACTAGTGTTGAGATATAGATGCTCCAAATAGAGAATTCCAGGTCCTTTCAGTAGCCTAAGAGGAGTAACATGGCCACTCTGGGGCCAGGAGCACTCTGGCATGAGTGGAGGATTTGACGGACATGTGTGTGTCCAAGCCACCCCAGCACTGGAATCACAGGCACAGTCAGGGCTCCTTTGCTCTCCCTAGACTGCTTCCTCAGCACACCTGCCCTGTGAGTCTAGAAAGCCACAAACCGCAGGAGCTCAGGACACCTGCACCCCAGCTCTCAACGGCTCCCTCTACAGCATTGTTTAATATTTGCAGATCTGGCTAATCCTATGGGACGACAGTTCTGTGACGGGAGGGGCCAGTCCAGCATCATGACCTCTAACACTTAGAGCTGTGGGGATGTGTAGTCACTCTGTAAATATCCAAATGAATGAATGTATGCATGAGTGGTTGAGCACGTGAGTGGGTGAGTTAGCCAACTTAGGGGGTCTCTAGTCAAACACATATTTACTGATTGGGGACCTGACTTCTCTAGATACAATTAGTGTCAGTAGTATTTGGGGTCTTGCAAGAGGTATGGGATTGGATGCAGACCAGTGTGAGGGTTGGCAGCATCATGTGAGTGATCCATATTATCAAAAGGCAACTGAGCGCTGAGTGCACTCTAGGCATCTTGCACACATAGAATTCCATGTCATAACCACAGAGATGGTGGGACTCTGATGGGAGGCCTCCATGCAAGGTCATGGTGATCAGGCTGGCAGGATCATTGGGGCTCCAAGACACATCTAGGCAACTTGGGGGTGGGGAGGCTCAGCACTCTCCAAGTACCCACGGAGTGGAGTAAATGAGGGCCACATGTGGGTCCGAGTAAAGGGCAAAGCCGCTATGGGCCTGCAGCCCCAAGACCAGGCCTAGACGCTGAGTGCCACCTCCCCTTTACGCAGCCTGCACACCCTTGAGTGTCACGAAGCATGCCGGGCTGCAGCAACTCTAGCTTTTCCTGGAACCGACTCAGTTAATTCACTTTCCAGTGGTCCTAATCAGTGCCATCTCAGGGGGACAAAATCAAATTATAATCCCTCTGCCTGGAGCCTGACAGAGCCCTGCTTCTAGGCAAGAGCTGGAAGGCAGCAGGCCAAGCCCTCCTGCAGGGGGTTTATGAGGCCCCACCCACAGGGCTGGTGGTCAGGGCCTGGAGAACTTGGTGCAATGAGCCCCCAAGCTGGCACCCCTCCCCAGGATATCCCCTGCAGTACTTTTGGAAAAGACTTTGCTAATCTTGTTTTTCCAATTATTCTTGATTTTACACACACATCCACACGCACCACAAATGACTGTGATTTGTCCGCCTCGTTTTCTTATAAGGTTTTAGCTTGCATTTGGAGACACATCTGTGTTGCTCATTTAACCATGATGACTTAAACTTTACGACGAGGGAGTGCCTCACAGCTTCCTTGTAGGAGTAATAGAACCTTCTAGAATGTAATCAAACATCTACTCATTCTACTTGGGCTGTTTTATGTTGATCTTTTACAAACCAAACACTTGGAGGCTTTGAGGAAAGGAGGCAGGCCTGGCTCAAGGTCCCTGAGGGGCCTGAGAGAGAGGCCCAGGAAAGGCCAGGCCACTCGGTGTCCCCAGGGCAACACGAAGCCCAGTTCCAAGTTCTACCCACTTCCAGCCAGCCAGCTCCAGCCCCCACCAAGGCCACTCCGCATCCCCATCCAGGACAGCTCTGCTCCCCCCCTCAGGCTGGCACAAATTGTACTGATAGAAAATAAAATGTCAAGTCCAGCAAGAAAGAACACTTCTGTCTTTTCTCATCTGACTCTTTCACCAAAGCAGCTAATAGGAATTATAAAACAATATAACGGTTTAATAATTAGATCCAGGACACATGCGGTCTTCATTATGACAGTGATTACTTTTTAGTAATATGAGGAAAAACATGCAACTTAAAAGTAATTCTCAATAATTTAATTAAGGCCGACCTTTCCCTCGAGAGCCGCCTTGCTGGGGAGGGATGGACGAAAGGCCAGGATAGCCCAGAAGCACGGAGAACACAGCGCTGTGTCCCCCATAGACGCCATGGCTGCACACTTCTTTTTGCTGTTATTGTTTTGTTTTGAGGAAGAGAAATACAGTGTAGCACCCAAATGTGTTAATTTCACTAAAGCCCAGCACGGGCTTGAGCAGGTCAGAACCCATAAACGTTTTTCATTATCCCCTCGCGCGAGGACTCTGATTTTTTCATTTTAGCCATTTTGGGGTCATTGGACTGTCCATTAATTCTGAGGCTCCATGAAGCTAAATTAGTTTAATTTAGCTCGAGCTTAAATTGGAAAACGTGCCCTATGGTAAGGGCAGAAGAGGCCAGGGAAAAGACCAGCTTCCCTGTTGGGGAATATGCCTGTCCCCTCTTGCCTGGCTCCTATCTCAGGCCAAGTCACTGGTACCTCTTGGTGGTTCCCTCCCTCTTTCACAATCCTCCCTCTTCCCATCTTCCCTTCTTTCCATCCACTGCCTCATAGACCATTCTTCAATTAGCAGGGGGTGCTTGTTCTAAAATGGATTCCAGGTCGGTCCGTCTGTGTCGTGTCTGTCTGTCCATGTCCTCCCAACCCCTGGCAATCCAAGGAGCTCAGCTTAGCCTTTGACCCCAGAGGCTTGTGGGTGCTGACCTGGGAGCCCTCCCACTCTGGTCCATTACCTTCCCTGCTCCCTCCTCATTGTTCTTCTGTCTCTCCGGTGGACTGTCCAACTTCTGGACATGTGCATTAGCTGTCTACTCCTCCACAGACCTAGTGCTGCACCCAGGGCAAACTTCCTGCCTGCCCTGGCTAGTGGCCCCAAGGCGTGTGTCAGCTGAGGCCCCTCACCCTGCCTGTGTGTCTCTTCACACTTTCCATTGCTTTCTTCCACCTGTTCCCCCATGTCGTCAGAGTTCTCTCTGGGTCTCTTGTGCTATCAAGCAAACTATATACCATATCTTTATGTGCATTTATTATCTTGGGGGGCGGAGAAGAGAGGAGTAAGTTACAAAGGAATGAGTACCCAGTGCCTAGCCCCACGCCACTCAGCTCCAGCAGTGCCTCTGGCAGTGCGGCTCAGAGCCAGCCATATCAGACTGCTCCAGGCCCATCGTCACCACTAGCATTCGCTCACATCTCAGGGGCCAGCGATCTTGCCCCAGGTCTGTAAGTGTCTGGCCATTCTGTCCTTGAGTGTTCCCAGCGCATTCCCAAGGCACCGGTGGCATCACTCCCAAGGTACTCACAGCTCTCCGCATGGGTCCCAAGATGGAGCCACAAGCCCCTCTTTCCGCAGCTCACTGTGCCCAGTCCATTCTCCGCCCCTTGGAGGAACTAGAACTCCTGGGGAACGTACCCCAGAATGGCCTTGCCTCCACGGACAGTGCCATCACCCATCGTGAGCCAGGGCCAGATGACCCTGTGGGCCAGTGGACAGGGCAGCTCAGGAGAGGGGGGTGAGTACCATGACAAGGCAGGGAGGCCAAGATTGAACTGTTATACCACTGGCTTCTGGTGGACCTGTGGAGTCAGCCGGCGATGCCTCAACGCCAAACAGAGGTCCAGCAGCCAGACCCCGCCTCACCTCCTACCTCTCACCAGGGGTCCTCCATCGGCCAAACCCAACAGGAAGCCAGAGAACAAGAGAACGCAGGGAAGGGACCCAAATGGGAGGCCTCCAGAGTGAGGACCTAGACAGGGTGGGGGCGAGATTCTGCAGAGAACCCACCCACAGCTCCACTGGCTGGCAGAGGAGGACAGGAACCTTGGAAGTTTGGCGATGCTGGCCTGTAATGGCAGCACTTGGGAGGTGGAGGCAGGAAGATCGGGAGTTGAAGATCATCTTGGCCGGGAGTTGACGATCATCTTGGCTGCTTTGGTAGTTTGGGGCTATCCTGGGCTACTTGAGACCCTGTCATAAACAAATAAACAAAACCAGTATCCTGGGCTGAGTGCTTACAGTGGGCTGCCCTGGCCTAGAATTCTGATCCAGATATTCCCGAATCTTTGTCACATCCCAATGCAATGGACACTGTGTCATCTGGCATGCCCATTGGAGAAGGTGGGTGCCCGGGGGGAGGCATGAAATGGGGGGCTGGCATTATAACTGGAGTGCGAAGTGTCCTGTCATAGATTAGAACTGGGAACGGACACTTTGGGCTGGAGGAAGAGTCAGCTCCGTAGAGCGAATCATCTCCTTATCAACAAAGTCGGATAATCATGAGAACCAGAACACTAAAGCTCCTGATTCTAGGAAGATTCCTCATCAGGGCCTCCTGATTGCAGGCCTCCCCCACCAAGTGAAAGGGGCCCTTCCTGTCTCTCTCCAGCCAGTGGCTCACTCTCTGTCTTCTCCTCTCCAGGCCTCACAGAAGCTGGCAGCCAACGTGGACACATCTGCCTAATCACATACCACATGCAAGGTCATCTGACTTGCGGGAAATCTAAGGACAAAGGCTAACCCCCCCCATCCGCCGATCCCCCCACCTCACAAATGAGGAGGCAGAGACCCCCCGAGGCTCCCGACCTCTCAAGGTCACCAAGTTCATTGCTGCAGAGCCTTGCCATGAGTAGAGGTCATCGGGGCCAGGCCAAGTCATAAAGAGCGCACTGTATATATCCCAATTCCAGACAGAGTAGGAAGAAATTCAGGGTTTTCCACCCTGACAGAGCCCTGTGGACTATTTGCAAGAAGTCAGGGAAATTCCAGAAGTCTGTTTTTAAAAGACGCCCACTTGGCTACCTAGGATCTTGCGAATAATCCCTCATTCAGGTACAGATGGGGGTGCATATCCTGTCGAAATTTCCATACTTCCCACTCAACTTCTGGGGCTGGAAGGGCTGGAACAACTGCAGACCCCAAATCCCACAGTCCATCCACTGTCTTCAAGTTATGCTGGACTAACCCCAATTATGGAGCATGTCCTTCCCAAGTCACCTGACCAAACCCAGCAGCTGGCCTGAGCTGGCAGGGCAGAGCCCATGCATCTGTTTTGTGTTACTTTAACCCCAGTTTCTCTCAACCTCAGAAGTCCCCTCCCTCCCCCTATAATGTGCCTTGGCCCCTGCAAGTAGATTCCAAGATCAAATCGAAATTCCAGTTCAGGGACATAAACTGTCCATGTGATGGGTGTGAGTGAGTCCAGACCGGGGCTGGTTGTTTTTCCTGGAATCCGAGCAGGGCTTATTGACATATTGGAAGGTTCTAGTTGCAGAATTGGACTGAACTTTTGGACTCCTCTGGTTGCTTCTGTATTGACATAGAAAGCAGGACCTCGAGGGAAAAGCCAGTACCAGGGATTAGGTGAACTCATTTGTGCCTAGAAACTACTCATAAAGATACTAAGAGGAATTCATAAAGTATACAGTGTCAGAAGACCGAAAACTCAAGCTTTTCCAATAATTTAGACTAAAACGGGCAGCAGCACGTGGAATGTTCAACAGGAGAGCTTGGCTGGATCACTTAAAACTGCAATTAAAGTGTCACTCTGAGAGTTCCTTAATGTACGTGCAGTTACTCCATTCCTAGAATTTTTTTTTTGTTCTTTTGTGAAAAATTTTTTACTTAAAACATTTTAAACACAGAACTGAGTTCAAAGATTAGTAAAATAAACACCTGTGTGTCCTCAACTGAAACTTGACAGCTGTTCACGCTTCATAGTATTCCAAGAATTATCTTTATTATTTTTTTGGCTAAAGAAATGCAATTTTTTTGTCAAGAACATTGTATACTATGTTCTATCTATGGACCTCTGCTACGGACAGTCTCCCCATTCTTTTACGATATTTTATTTATTATTTTTATTTTCATTTTATGTGTAAGAGTGCACTGCCCGCATGTATGTGGTGCACCTGTGTCGTGCAATGGAGGTCAGAAGGGGGAATCTGGTTCCCTGGAACTGGAGTCATGGACAGTTGTTAGCTGTCATGTGGGTGCTGAGAACCAAACCCAGGTCCTCTTCAAGAGGCTCTTAACTACTGAGCCATCTCTCCAGCCCAGCCTCCTCATTCTTGTTAGCAGTGACAGAGATGGAGACACAGCTCCTTGATGCCATCACAGTCGCCTGAGGAGGAGATCCCGTAATTTTCAAGAGGCTTCAACCCAGGTAAAACTGGGACTCTGGCCTCTACCCGGAAAAAATCTCTGGGAAAGCCAGTATGAGGCGGAGTTGGAGTTTATTTTTTATTTTGTTTTAAAAAACATTCAAAAAAATTTTGCGTGTGTGTGTGTGTGTGTGTGTGTACGTGAGTGCAGGTCTCTTGAGCATCCAAAAAAAGGTGTTAGATCCCCTGGATCTGGAGTTATAGGTCACTCAATGTGGGTGCTGGGAACCAAACTCATATCCTCTGCAAGAGCAGTACATACTTTTAACCACTGAACCATCTTTTCATCTAGAGTTGGAGTTTTTAATATAGATTTTGATCCACGAGAGTTAAGAGAAAGAAGGTGCCATGGAAAAAGTAAGACCCACCAAAGAACACAGGTGTGTGCTCCTCTGAGAGAGAGTCCCCTCTGCTGTCTTTACAATGGTCATATATAGGATTTGGGTGGGTTTGAAGCTGTTATCTTCAAACAGGGTCACAGGGTGGTTCGTGAGGGGCCAGCCAGGATTACCGTCGATAAAGGGAATGTCTAGACCACAGGGGTGCAGGAGGGTCGGATATCTGTATTGCAAACAAAGTTAACCGCCTTGTTTGAGATTCCCAGAAAACATTTGAGGGTAAGAACGAGGCCCTCCCCAGGGTCAGGTACATTTAAGACTATAGCCTCGTTCCTTGCTGCTTTCACATAAAATATGAAGGGACTATTATCTGTGTCAGCAGCCTTCATAGAAGACGATAATTGTGCTGGAATTCTCTTCCCAGCTGGCAAAAGGCTTCAACTGGACTCTGGGATGAGGGGCTCCTTTCCTGTACCCACAGTTCCCTGGTCTTTCTGTCTTGCCTCACACAGCACAGAGCAGGGCTTACATTCTGTTCTGCAAACGGCCTGCTGGTCAGCATTTGGGTTCCTGTGGACCCAATAGTCTCTCTTATGGCTACTTGCTGCTGCTGTGAGAGTTGATGTGTAAACAAATTGGAATGGATTGGAGCGAATAGAACTTCACCCAGAAGATGGGCTATGGAGAATACTTTGCCAGCTCCCGCTGTGGACCTACCATTTTGCGTGTGTGTCACTCATCTGAACTGTTCACGAGAACTCTCACATGCAGTAACTAATTTTATTACACAAGCCTTTCTTGGTGAGCTCCTAGATTCCCGTTAATATTTGTAAAGACTTGGAACATAACCAAACAAACTAGGTGGCCTTGATACAACCTGGTTGGGTCTGACCAGCCCCCACACTCTAGAATGGTCAGTATAGACTCAAGCTTGGGAGGATCTGATAGCAGCACCTGAGCCCACTGAGTTCTGGAAACTAAAACGACCCTAAGAATCCAGAACATTCTCTCAGTCTCCTTCTGTCTTTGCCTTGAAGATTTGAGAGTGTTCAACCAACATTTTCTCCCAATAATTTCCCATTGTTTTTGGCTTGGAATTGGGGGCTACAAATTCAGATACCTATGGTGCTTAGGCAGGTGGGGCACAGCCAAAGGCAGGACCCTTAGTGGGAGATGACTGATGGGCTGGTTGGGCCAGAAACCATGAACTGCCCCACCCGGAACATAATCATTACTGCTTCCTTCTCTGGCTTCTCAAGAGAAGTTATATATGTGGATTGAATTCTTCTCTCTCTCTCTCTCTCCCTCTCTCTCGTTTTCTGAGACAGAGTCTCTCTAGAGTCTGATCTTCCTGCCTCAGTGTCCCCAGGGCTAGACTTACAGGCATGAGAAATTATAACAACCTCTCTCAATTTTTCAATGTAAATGATTCAGTAGAAGGAAGTAAAGGAAGGGGAGAGGCTGCGAGGGACGGGCTTTGACATCCATAGAGCAGATTTCCTCCCAGTTCACCCTCCAGGGAAGAGCAGGGAAGGGGTTGTAACACAGATGGGATGGAAGGCTTCCACGTAGCTCCCACCATGGTCTACTGGGCAAGTGGACCGACCAGTCTTCATGATGGCCTCCAGTGTGCTGTCCCTGGTGCCAACCTGTTTACCAAGATGGGGTGCTCTACCGAAGGAAGGTGATGTAATCGTCACCCCATAAAACCTCTGGAAAGAAATATAAGCAGCGACAGCCCTTCCTTCCACCAAGGCCCCATGTGCTCCACTTTAGGGCTCCATGCCCGCTCTGTCCTCCATATGCTGGTGGCATGTCCACCCTTCCACTAAGCCCATTGGCCTCCTCCCCGGGGCACCCAGAGTGTATGGCTGGTTAGGGATCCTTTGCGTTCTTTTACAGTGCTAAGTTCATCAAATCCTGAACTTTCCCCAACCGTCAATAAATTATTTTTTCTCTTCTCTCCGCTCCCCTCCTCCATTGGGAGAGAATTTTCTTGCAATAATTTCCCATCGTTTCTCCTTTATTTTTAATTTCATTAGGGGCCCCAGCCAGCTGTGCAGCCCAGCCGTTTTCCCAGGCTTTTGTGAGCATCATTTTACACAGTTCTGCTCAGATCCAAGAAAACCAAACAAATCCTAATCCTCTCGTAGAGCGCCAGGCCTCCCAACAGACACAGGGTGCCTTCCTCTGCAGCGTTCCTGGAGTCGCGGGGGCTGCCTGTGCGGAAGAGCTGGGGACAGTTCCTCTCCTCAGTGCTAGTCTCAGCAGCTTCTTCCAAGGGTCCTGGATACGCCGTCCAAGACAGAAGGTTGTCTAATCCTTAGACTCCAGTAGACTCACCACAAAAATAACGGCAGCTTAGTGGTAGAAAGACAGACACTAGAACACATCCAGACTCAACAGAAACTAAGCTCCCCTTCCCACCTCGGCCCCTCTTCCAGCTCATTTGGCTTCCCTTCTGCTCCTCCATCCTCTGTCGGCTTCCTGTCTCTGGGTCTACACAGACCAGTCAGGACAAGGACAGCAAACACCACAGCCATGAGCTGTGGGCCTCCAAGGGTCTGAGGCTTATACGTGGAGAGCAAAGAGAAAGGTCACTGATTCAGGGTCTAAGCACGTGGATTCCACCCAGTGAGACTAGCCCTTAGACTTCCATGATGGCCCCTAGCCTAGGCATAGCAAGAGGCCCAGAGTTTCTTGAACATCTCTGCTGGAGGCTCCTGGAACCAGGAGCCTCTTTACACCTTCATATTCCCCACTTGTCCACTCCTCTCTCTCTTTCCCCCTTTGTTCCCCAGTTCTCCACAGTCCTGGCATCCGGATCCTGCTAGGAGCCCACAGATCAAAGTCAAACCACCTTCAGGAGCCCTGGGGTGATATATGTACCCTCTGAGATTCAAAACCAGAAACAGCGAGGGGGGAGCCTCAGGAGCAGTGCAATGGGAGAGAGGGCTCGGAGACAAGCCCACCGTGCCTTAGACATGGCTCTGTCACTTCTTGGCCTCTGAGGACAACTGCATGGTGTTTGATGGACAAACAGAAGATGGTCTTCAAAACAATTCAATCTTGTTTGAATTTCATTCTTTAAGTGTTTAATTGTATGTCTTTCTGAGTCTCTGTGGCCAATCTTTAAAATACAACCACTGCAATAAAATTCTCTTATGAATTTACTGCTAGATTAATAGTTTCTTGGTCCAGCTATTATTATTTTAATAAAGGGGAAAATCCATTTGCATAAGCTCTACATACAACCTCTGTATGTGGTAGGGTGAGCTCCCAGAGACCAGCCACTAGCTGGGAGCGTCTGCCGAGGAAACTGACAAGTGAGGTAGCAGGTCCAGGACAGGGATCGTCTCACAGGACAAGGAGACAAGGGTACGCTGGTAACTGAAGTGTTGGGGAAGAATCCCAGGCTTGGCAATCCCGACAAGCTGGGCTCAGCCACAGCATCAATACGTCAATTGGAGAGTAAAGTCATGGTAGAAAGTCAAGGGTGGAATGTGTTGGGACGAGGGGCAAACAGGGACCCCATGATGCCAAGTCTGTTGTCAGGACTCTGACATGAGCTTTAGTTTAAACAGAGGAAGGGTTGGGACCTGGGCGGGGGGGGGGTGCCCCGTTCATTAATCATAGTGGTTCTGTTTCTCAGGCCCCTTGGGGCATCTGATAAACTGATAAACTGTTAATCTGTCCATCTCTACTGTCACCCAGGAGGTCAGTCTGGTTCCTGAATGATCTTTTCCAGGGTGAAGTTTGCCCATCACAGATAAAAGTTCTCTCCTTGGGGGCAGCTGCCCTTCCTGCCGGGCCTTGCTGTTTCTGGAATTCAAGGTGACTGCAGGTTAGGGCAACGACCTATTTCTGTGCATGCATTCAGTCTCAGAGGAGGAGACAGGTTAGGTAGACACTCCTTGAGTGATTAGCGTGCCTCTGCAGAGTTAGGCAGGAGTCCGACTCAAAGCAAAGGAGACAGACACAAATGAAGGCAGGGTGCCAGGCTTCCCTCCTGTTTTTAAGGACTCCATGGGCCCAAGTGAGAAACCAGTCAGTGCTGTTAGCAAAAGCAGGTTCTGGGTGCCTGTTCCATTATTACTTACTCCGAGACCCCCAAGAGCATCCTCAGACCCAGGTCTCAGGACTGTCCCACATGGGACTCTAGTCACACACAGGACTGTGAGCTTCATGGGGTCACCCTAGGAAGACAGGTGACCATGGTCCTCTGGGAGAGTAGCTGCAGTTGAGTCACCACTTCTCAAAGTCAGTAGTCAATGTCACATTTCTGACCCTGACCCTTGCAGAACTGGGTGAGGGTTCTGGAAGCAGATTAGGAAGAGATGTGAAGTTCCTGCAACAGGTTGGTGAGCATGTTGCACCTTAGGTGGCTTTATCTGGAGTCTCAAGGCTTCACCTTACATTCCAGCACCCTTGCTGTGATGGTTAATTTGATTGCTGACTGGGTTAGTCGATGCCCAGGATATCAATGAGGTATTTCTTTGAGTGTGCCTGTAAGGACTTTTCCAGAAAGGAGCAGAGAACTTCCCTGAATGAAGGCAGCACCAGTGAATGGGATGGGCTCAGAGAGAGGAGAGAGAGAGAGAGAGAGAGAGAGAGAGAGAGAGAGAGAGAGAGAGACACCGGAACACTGATGCTCCCATCTCTGCTTCTTGATTCACTGTGATGTGAGACTGTGTCTGCTCAAACTGTGAGCCAAAGCGACCCTTCCTTCCTTCCTTACATTGCTTCTTGTCATGTATTTAACCACAACAAGGGAAAACAAAATGCACTTGATTTCACATCATCGGGCCAGCAGATCACCCTGAACATTCAGACACCACAAGCTGTAATGAAAAGGGCCCTGAAAACATCTTGCTGAGTAAAGGGAACTGGTTTGAAAAGGTGACAAATGACAGGATGTCACTCTGGGAAACATAAAGCTAAAGAGAGGGTCAAAAGATCAGAAGATACCAGGGAACAGCAGAGCGTTGGGGAGGAGTTTGAGGGAAACTACTCAGTACGACGTGTGGCATTATACACAAGTCAAAACCTACCCAATGTATGCCACCAAGAGTTGGTGCTGTTAACGACAGACTTTAGTGACAGGCTGCTGTGGATTCATCAACTGCAACAAAGCTCTTACTACTGTGAGAGAGTTCTAGGAAAATGGGAGGGTTTGTATGAGAACCTCCTGTGCCTGCTGTTTAATTTTCTCTAAATGTAAAACTGCTCTTAAAAAAAAAAAAATTCAAGTCTTGCCAGACCTGGTGGCATGGGGATATAATCTCAGTTATTTGGAAGGCTGAGGCAGGAGGGTTGCAAGTTCAAGACCTATTTGGACCACAGAGTGAGTTCAAAGCCAGTTTGAGCAACGTAGTGAGAATTAGTCTCAAAATTTTAAAAAGTAGAAAGACTGGGGATTTAACTTAGCGGTAGAATGTTTACCCAGCATGCATGAGGCCCCAGGTTCAAACTATAATACTATAACTAAAACAATAACTACAAAAATCCAACTGAGTCTCTGGCAAGGTGCTCAGAGTAGGGCGGCTCACCTGTACGCCCAGTGCCCGTGCTCAATGCCTGTCTCTGCCCACCCCTTACCCTGTCCTAGAATGCTCCATCGGGCCCACTGGTCCCCCCATGGCACTCAGAGAAGCCCCTGTCCTCTGATACCTAAAACCCTGGCGTTCAGTGCAGCACAGCCTTACAACCTGCTCATTCGGTAGCCCCCCCCTTCCCTCCCAGAGGGAGCACTGGTGACAACTGGGACGGTGCCACAGAAGCAACGTGAGAGGAAGGACTCAGTCTGGCTCACAGCTCAGAGGGACCCAGCCCACCATGGTGCCATAGTGGGAGCGGGGCATTCACTCCAAGGAAGCTGCTGTTCACGTGATGCCAACCGGGAAGCAGGGAGCGAGGGCCAGAAGTAGGGCTAGACCCTTCAAAGCCCCACTTCCAACCACCAGCCAGCCATTCCTCCCACCCTAAAGGTTCCACAGCCTCCCAGAACAGCACCCCCATCTGGAAACCAAGTGTTCCAACATGTGAGCCTGTGGAGGATTTTCTGTGCTGAAACCCCAGTCAGTTCTGCATTTCAGCTTGAGTCCTGCCTTGCCCCTGAACTTGGGGCTTGGCACAAAGTCTGCTTCCAGTGCGTATTGAGAAAAGGGAGAAAACAGGGCTGTTTTCTGTTTGTTATTACCCAGTTATTCTAGGCCTGTAGGGTAGCCTGGCCACAGCAGCCTCATCCAGGAGGGCTGATTGTATATAACTGCCAGGGTCTTCAAAAGCCATGATAAAATCCTTAAAATGTCATCACAACTTGCTCCTCCGTTAAAGGATCTACTGACTAGACCTTGCTCTGCTTTCTCCCCTTCTGTGATGGACATGAGTCTCTCTAGCTGTAAAATAACCACTTCTCTGATTAAGTTGGGTTTGAATGTTCAGCTTAAGAATTTGCTTTCTTGGGAGCAATGGGGCCGGGGAGATGGCTCAGTCAGTAAAATGCTTGCCACACAAGCCTGAGGACCTTAGTTCGATTGCCCAGCACCCATGTAAAAAGATGGGTGCAGCGGTGTGCACCTGTGATCTCAGTGATGAGATGGAATCAAAACAGTGGGATCCCTGGGCCTGCTGGCCAGCCAGTCTAGTTGAATCAGTGAGTTCCAGGTTCAGTGAGAGATGCTGTCTCAAAAAAATTAGGTGGAGAGTGATAAAGACACCCAATGGCTTACACACACACACACACACACACACACACACACACACACACACATTTCATTTCTGGGGATCCAGTGGTGGAATTTCCTAATAAGTTTAAGATGTTTATATGCAGCCGCTAATGAAGAGGGATTTGCTGTAAAAATCATAACTTCAAGAACAAGAGGAATTACCCATGATGACATGGGTTCGGGTGGAGCTCGGGCGTCCTCTGCCTCACAGGAATTCGAGGGCCGAGTATGGCCCTAAAGGAGTCTACACCTGAACCTGTGACTGCATGATCTCAAAAACAAGGACTTGGCAGGCATGAGGAAGTCACAGGCTCCTTAGAGGATGGAGGGGAGAGCTTGTCGGGGGAACCAGACGCTGGTTTAGGCATACTGTACCCAGCACTGGCTTTGAAGACGGAGGGAGGGAGGGGAGGGAGGTTCTCTGGGCCAAGTTCTTCCCGCAGTCTCCAGGGGGAGCCCCGTTCAGCAGACCCAGACCTCTGACCTGAAGGGGTGAAATAATGAATTTGTGCTGTTTCAAACCATTCTATCTGTGCTTCTTCGGGACTGTGGCATGTGACCGACACAGTGAGCGTGTCCATGTGTGAGCAGTCACTGACACGCACCTCGGATGCCGGCTTCTGTGAGTCAGGTCAGGTCTCCCCCTCAGGACCGGTTAGGCTTAGTGGTGGGGCTGTCCTGGGCTCAGGGGGTGCGCCCTATCCCAGGCACATAACTAGACGTGAGGACTACTGGGAGCACCAGGCCTGCCTTTAGACCTTGCCCCACGTTCCCCGGAGAGTGTGCTGGGACCTATTGTCCTATGAGTGTTACAGTTCAGTATAAAAAATTAATAATCCCTCCTGAAATAAAACTTTGCATTCTACGTTAACCAGGGCCACTGTGGCACACACTCAGGGAAGCCTCCAGAAAACACACGGGGCCTCTCTGCAGAGGCAAGGGTGGATGGTGGCTTCCGGTGGAAGAGCCAGCCTCCGAAATGGGCTCCTAGGGCCCAGGCTGTGGGGTCCCAGGGATGGGGGTGATTAGGAATGAGGGTGAAGGCCCCCCCCCCGCCGGGGTCCTTCGTTCTTCATGTGTTAAGTGGAACCACATGACCCACACACACACCCTGCCTAGGGGTTGTTGAAACCCGAGCCTTTTGGGCAAGGCTCAGCGACTGGGCCTGGGTGGTAAGAGGCTCTTGTGTGCCTTTGAAAGTTCCCAGGCAGCAGGAGTTCAGGGTGGCTGATTAGCTAGAAGGAAAACAGAGGTGAGAGGGACAGCTTCGGTAAACAAGGCGTCTGGGCCTGGCAGAGCCGCCCCTCTGAGCCCACGGCCTCTAACCCCCAAATCCTGGGCTCGTTCTCAGGAACTCTGCCCCCCCCCCAATTACCTAATTGTTCCTAAGTGACATCTGAAGAGCTGGAAGAGGCCGGGCCAGGGGTGACCCCGAGTTAATGCTGCCTGCTTTGCTGGCAGAAGCTGCGGCCCCCACCCCAAGGGAGGCCCTGGGGAGGTGGGAGGAAACTACGGACAGCTTGGCCCCGGCGCCAGGTCCTGGCCCCACACAGCATCCCGGCTTGATGGGGTTGTGTGTGTGTGTGGAGGGGGCGGGGGGTGTCAGCCGGGTCTCCCGGGAATTCAGAGGGACGTAGATGCCAAGCTCGGGAAACCAGGAGATGAGAACGGTGCATGCTGTGAGCAATCGCCTTGGAAACTGGGACTGGCAGTTTCTAGAACATTCGAATCCTTTCTGCAAAACAGCTCTAGATGGCGCTGGAGCGCTTTCCCAAGATGTGGGCAGCCAGAGCCCTAATGGAAACTGTACTGTCTTTTTATTTTGGAAGGCAGCAGAACTGTTTTGTTTTTGTTTTTTTTTCCCCCAGAATTCTGCAAGTGTTTTTCACAGTGCCGGAAACAGGACGCAAAGGTGACCTCCAACGTTTCATACATGGGGGGGGTCCCAGTCCCCCCTTGACAAAGGCGTGAGTGGGGTCTGCTAACCCCTCTGAGCTAGGAAAAGTCCAGGAGAGCAGAAATTCCCATTTCTCTATACCGTTGCTTTGATCCTGAACCCTGATTCTGAAATGACGTGCTCTAGCCCCGTTAAAGGGGGACTCAGGGATTGGGGGCTCTGGGATAGAATTTGGGGTCGGGCCATAGCAGCTGGTGACTGGTGGTCGTTGCCTCTGAGGCCATCGCTCTCTCCTTCCAGGCAGAGATTAAAGGGACAGAACAGCCCAGCTGTTGGGAAGGCTTCCCTGCGGCATAGTGAACAGACTCCGTCACTGTTTGAGGACAAGTGCAGCACACCCTCAGCTCACAAAGCCCACTGTACCCTTGGCAGCCGAGCTGCTACTGTGTTTGTGCAGCAGGCCTGTGTTTGACTAGGTGCCCCACGGGGCCTCTTGAAGGCGGCTTCCAGCAACAGCTATGGTACCTGGAGCCCCCAGCCAAGCCTCCTAGGGAGAGGAGACAGAGAAAAGTGGATCTGTCAGAATGCTCTTTATTCACTTTGTGTTAAATGTTGAAAATATATGAAAATGCAGATGTTGCTCTTTGTCCCCCAAGAATGTGAGGTTTAGGTGAAGAGCCTTCCTTGAGTTTAGCACAGGCTCCCCGGACGTTCAGCGCCACAACGTGGGTTGTCCCCTGACCCTGGCTGTTGAAGGTTTTCTCATATCACTTACTACAGATAAAAAACTTAGCCCTGGGTGGCTGCATAGGCAACCCTTCCAGGACATTCCAGCACCATCGCTGGCCCTCTGGAGAGTCACATGGAGGCAGCAGCCTAGGTCAGCGTCTGGCCCAAACTTCATCCTAGGACCTGTCCCGGAGCAGGTCACCTCCTGTTCCTGAAATGGGTCAACAGCATGTACCCCTGCTTCAGAGAACCTTGATTTCTGATTGCTAAGAGTGACACCCCTAGTGACAATCAACAGTGTCCTAACTGGCTCCAGACACCCCTTCAAGTGCCATCATAAGCATTGTGAGGGGGTCAGCAAGTTGGTAAGTACTTTGGTGAGACCTGATAGCTTTAAACAACAGTGCCCCAGGGAGGGAGGTCTAGGGAGATGGTTCAGTTGGTAAACTGCGTGTCAGCAAAACAAGAGGGAGTGAGTTGGATCCCCAGCACCCATGGCTGGTGTGGTGACAGGCTCCTGTGATCCCAGCACTGAGGATGCAGAGACAGGAGGATCTCTGGGGCTTACTGATGGACCAGCCTAGCCATCCAGTGAGTTCCAAGTTCAGTGAAAGACCCTGTATTAAAAAATAAAGTGGAGGGCCTGGAGAGATGGCTCAGAGGTTAAGAACACTGACTGTTCTTGCGGAAGACCTGGGTTCGAATTCCAGCATCCACATGGCAGCTAACAACTGTCCATAACTCCAGTCCCAGGGGATCCGACAGCCTCTTCTGTCCTCCGTGGACATTGCACAACACGGGTGCACTTACCTACATGCAGGCAATACACGCATACACACAAAATAAAAATAAAATATTTTAAAAGGTGGAGAGTGATTGAAGGAGACACTCAACATCGACTTCTGGACTCCACATGTATGCACACGTGCAGGAGCACCCCCCCTCCAAAAAATTAATTAGTTAATTAATAGTGTACTTGGGGTTGGGAGTCTGAAGAAGACCCCGGGCCAGAGTAGCGGGCCGGGAGCCTTGGCCTGAACGTTCCTCGACTACACTGTGTGAGGCCCCTGACTCATGTTTTCCGCATAGTTCTGGACTGAGCCAGCCCAGCTGTTCTCTGAACCCTTGTGTCTGCTCAGTGTCCAACATGCCTGAGGGTGGTGGGTCATGACAAAGGCCTTCAGTGTGTCCTGATCCCTGTGCAAGCTCATCTCCCCGTAGACGTGAGAGTTCAGGTGGCTTGATAGGGCTGAAGGAGGGTTGTGTGGCTTTCCTGAGCTCCCACAGCCTTGGGGGGAGCATACGGCTGGTGCACCACTTACTTTTCTGAACAGGCTCTTCCCTAGGCCTGATGTTGGAATTCACTTCAGCGATGCTAGATTTTCTGAGGGACCCAGATTCCATTCAAGGGTGAAAGGTGGCCGTTTCCATGGACTCCATCACTGAAAGCAATCTGTAATCCCTTGAGACAGTAGTTACCAGGAACTCCCCAAGTTGGAACTATGGAGAAGTTTTCCACAGGCCCCTAGACAGGAGAAGCTGGGGTTGGTGATCCTGGGAGCACCAAAACCAGAATATAGAAAGGCAGCTGGAGACAGGTCCACGGGCCGGGGCAGAAGTAGGATGAACAGCAGGAGGACCGTGGAGAACACTGTCCAGATCACACTCTGCTTGAGGCCGTCTCATGCTTGGTAAATACCACTGTGGCCAATGCCTTCTGTGACCCATTCTTGAGGGACAGCCACACTTACCACCCATTTGGTGACACCATTTAGGAACCATGTGGTGAGGGGCCAGACGGAGCCACGATTTGTGACACGTCTTCACTGGAAAACAGAGATGATCCATCCATGGATGAATCCAAGTTCCCAGCAATGGGAGGTGGGGGTGGGGAGGGTTAAGCCAACAGCAGCTGGTACAACTTCTGTTGGGGAGGGGGCAGCGGGGACCCTGATCCAGGCAACCATGGATATGAACTTGATTTCTCTACCAATGAGGGGAAGTCAGCCGTGGCAGGACAGACACTCAGTGGTGTGGAATTCCCATGATCATTTGGAAGAGGATAAATGAACCAATGAACCGAGGGTGATCTTGACAGCAGGTCAGATGGTGGGGCCTGATGAGCGGCCCGGCTGCTTATCTCTGCTGGCCCGCCACGGTGGCAGAGGACCTAACACAGGGGTGGATGCGAATAAACATTGGTCAGCTCCTTCAGGGGCACTTTATTTGCTGAACCAACATGAATTCTCCTGGCAATTTTTTTTTCTAGACCACTCTTGATGGAGACCCCGGCCTCTCTCAAACAACACCCTCCCACATTTACTTTAAAAGCCAGTCTCTCTGCCTCTTCCCCTGTTCCCTGCACACACCCCATCTCTGTGTCATTAATGAGACTTGAAGACAGATGTCAAGAGTTTTAAACTTTATTTCTTTGATTATATCTCAGCGATGAGAGACTAATCTTAGGATATACCAGGGAACTCCTCTTTCTGTTTCTTAAACACACTGTGTGATGTTACAGCAGTCTTTGCCAATGCAACGTGTAACCTATTATCAATTAAAAATTTTCTTTTTAAAATTTATTTTCTGGGGCTGGAGAGATGGCTCAGTGGTTAAGAGCACTGACCTGGGTTTGATTCCCAGCCACATGCTAGTGGCTAACAACGGTCTGTAACTCCAGTTCCAGGGAATCCAGCGTCTTCTGACCTCCACGGATATTGCATGACACAGGTGCACTTACACACATGCAGGCAATACATTCACCCACATAAAATTTAAAAATTAAAAAGTTTAAAAATTATAAAATTAGAGCCAAGCATGGTGGCACACGCCTTTAATCCCAGCACTTGGGAGGCAGAGGCAGGTGAATCTCTGTGAGTTCAAGGCCAGCCTGGTCTACAGAGTGAGTTCCAGGTGAGCTGGGGCTACAGGGAGACCCTGTTTCAAAAAGACCAAAAAAGTTATGAAATTAATTTTCTTTTTAAAACAATTATTATTATAATTCTTATGAGGGGAGGGGTACCTGCCATTCTACCCATGTGGAGGTCACAGACAACTTTTTGGAGTTGGTTCTCTCCTTTGACCTTTATGTGGGTTCCAGAGACTCAAACTTGGGCTGTTAGACTTGCATGCTCAGGTGGAAGGTACCTTTACCCACTGAGCCATCTTACCAGTCCAGGAATTTTCATTTCTGATCCATCAGATAATGGATTTGCTTTTTTCCCCAAAATGTACAGAATTGATATGTTGTTTGCTTCCTTATCCCCAAGCTTTGTTGGGTTCCCTGGTTGTAGATGATCTAGAATGTTCTGCGTCAGCAAGAACCTAGACTGCATGTGCCTGGAGCTCACCTCACTTAGGGAAATCTTTTCTTGCTGCTAAATATGCTTGATCCCAGTGAACTATGTCTGATGAAAACCAGAAAATACTTATCCAGAAGATATATGGTTGGAGGGCTGGGGAGGTGACTCAGTAGCTAAGTATTCGCTGTACAAGCATAGGGACTTGAGTGTGACTCCCAGCACCCATGTGAAAGCCAGGTGTGGTAGGTGTAATTGTTACGCCAGCCAATCTAGCCCAATCTTCAAGCCCCAAGTTTCACAGGGTAGATGGTTCCTGAGGGACAGCACCTGAGCTTGCTCTCTGGCCTACAGACACACATGTGCACTCTCGCCTATACACAGGTATTTAAACACACCCCTGCACATATCAACTTCCCTGGCCCAAGGTATATGTTTGATTGTTGTGTGAACTTCCTGGGTCGCCATTTTTAAAGACTGCTGCTAAAAACACCATAACACGTAAAACATTTTGTACTTTGAGTTGCAAAGCTTTGCCAAAGAAATCTGCTCAAGAAATATATAGAGATGGCTGGCGATTGGGTGGGGTCTATGGGCAAACGCCAATCTATTGTTCCTTTTTGGATTGGGACCACTTCTATTCTCTCTCAACTCTTCCTCCTTTGCCTCCACCTTTCCAAGAAATAGCACCTCAGGAGCTCAAGGACAGTAAAGCTCCTTGGAGAAGTGGTGCCTGAACAGCCTGGAGTCAGGAAGCACAGTGAGAGGACCAGTGTCTTTTTGGTCACTCTTGTTGTGAGCCTGGTGCTAAGTTATCCACTAATTAGTTGACAGTGAAAAATTATGACTTTTTTGGTTTTGTTCTTGTCAACAGCCAACTGATGGATCTACCTAAACAGAAAATAAGACCTATCATGAATATTTCACACTGCTCAAAGAAGGTGAGGTTAGAGACACCTTTTCTAATCCATAATCCCTTCAGCTAGCTCCTGTCACCATGTACCCTTTCTTCAAGGCCACCTCTGAGCACTGCTGTGCCTTCAAATCAAAACAACTAGCATGCTTGCATTCAGGGGTCCACCCCAGGACTCCTGAACAATACCAACTTCCCAGGTGGCATGCTGAGTCTTTATGTTTATGATTAAAACATAACCAAGTCCTACGTAAACGCACTCGATAGAACTTTCAGTCCTGTTACAGGAGGCATTACCAGACCTCCCTGAAACCCGAGATTTGAAAAACAAGCTTGTTTTTCCCACCCAGACACCATCTGTCAAAGACAAATAAGTGTGTTCAGCGTTCTACACAATCATGAACTTCTACATTAAAGAGCATAAGAGATAAAACTCCATGGATTTTGTTCTATGAATAAAACCTTACATGTGCACCTGTCAAAGACAAAGTTGGAATGGAGAGAGCAGGGCACTGAGACAGCCAGGACAAAGAGGAGGAGGAGGCCAGCCAAGAGAAACTGCCTCACATTATTGCTGTAACCCGAACACAGGTGTGCCACAGACACAAGGGGTTCACAGAGGACCTAAGTCAGGACTTGTGACTGTGACCTTGGTACCCAGAACGTAGTAGGTGCTCAATCATTGATGACACAGACAGGTGGCAGAGAGAATATGACTTTCATGGAAAGTTCTGGTTTATTTTGCAACTTAAATGAACTCAGTTTGTAATGGTCGATCTTGTTAGCCTGGCTGGATTGAGAATCAACTAAGAGATTTGTGTAGCATACCTCTGAGGTAGCTTTGATAGTCTTCTGGAGGGAGCTAGTTCACGGGGGCTCGGAGCCAATCAGTAGACGAGTCTCTCAGTGGATCCACAGTGTGATGGCATTATTGGAAGGTGCTGGATGGTGGGAGGTTGGTCCTCACTGGAGGAAGGAGGCCGGTGAGGGCCTGTCTCAGGAGTCATACCTTGCTCCTGGCCTCTCCTGTATGTTCGTTCTGCTCCTTTTTGTCAGCCATAATTGCTTTATACTACTGAGGCTGTGGTGTTCTGCCTCACACAGGACCCAAGTAACTGTGGACTGAACCCCCTGAAACTATGAGCCAAGACAAATACTCTTGAAGCTGTGTTTGTTCATAATATAATAATAATAGCTAGATGCCACCACGGCTAGAAAGCCCACTGAAAGCCATTTGGTGCCAGGCAGAGATCCCAGAGTACAATATTCCATATCCCGCCCCAACTCCCTAGCAGCTCCACCAGGAGTGTGTTCCTTTACAAACTGGGAAAGTAAGGCCAGGAAGGCACATGGCTCATTGCCCCAGGCAGGTAAGAGAAGGTTCAGAGACTTAGAGCCTCATCTATGGCTTGTTTATATGTTTCTCCCATTAAGAGGCAAGATCAGACTGGTAGGGTGGGGCTCGGGAGACTGTTAGATGATGTGTAGGGAGCAGAACCTTCCCCCCTAAACTTCTCCATGGGAGATTTGGAGCAAGTGTCTTTTCGTGGGGTCTCGAGGAGACCCTCCAAAGCAGGGCCTGGTAAACAGCTGAAGAAAAAGCTGGACTAAGTCTCTGGAGAAGTGCATCATGGGCTTAAGAGAGAGTGTATCCCCAGAGAATTGAAGGCAACCTGGCTCAGAAAGACCCCACGGCTGTTCTTTGAATGAGCAGCCATCTGTCTGTCTCAGAAGATCTGCCTCTGAGAGCAAGCAGGCTGCCTGGCTGGCCCGGCCTGGCTGCAGTTACCCTCGCCACCACTTGGGCTTGCTGTTGTGCAGCGAGTGAGCGCGGAGGGTGGGGGTGGCGGCCACAGCTAGGTCTGCAGACCCTGTTCCTCTAGGGGTCTTCGGGCAAAGTCACACTGGCTGCGACTGGTAGCATCACCCCCCGCCCCCGCCCCCGTGGAAAGCCAAAGGAGATGATGGGGTCTGCGCAGGAGGGATGGGGCTGGTGAAGGACCCTACCGACTCCAGACTGAGACCCCTTCCCCACCCTGTACATCCTGATATCAGCCAGGTGTCCTTGGGGTTCTGAACTGATGGGAGCACACTGCGGTGAAGGGAGGAGGGTTGTGAAAGGATGGAGGAGTCTTTGGACAGTGGGATATCTAGTAGGGACAGTGCCACACGATCTCCAGTGTACCCCACCTTTATGGAAGAAGACAGGGGTCTCCATGGTACAGCGAACCAGTTCCCATAGGTCCAGTGCTATTAGGGGGTGTGAGTTCCCAGATCTGGGGGAGGGTGTCTGTGTCCGTCCTTTCTGCTGGGAAGGTCACTGTGTACCCAGGATGCTCTGCACAGGCTTTGGGCCTGACACAGATGAGGTATTTTTTTCAGCCGGGAGGAAAAGATGTCTGTGACGAACACAGAAACACATGGGCCTCGAAGAAAGATGAAAACCTGTGCACCCATAGGTGATCTGGTGGAGAGGCCCCTTTTCCATTAGGGAGCGAAGCTGGGCTTGGAATCTTGGGGGTTTCAGGTTTACAGCGCAGCTAAAGGTTAAAGGAGGGGCCGAGGCTGCAGTGACACAGGAGAGCAATAAACCGTGATTTTTCCACCAGGGGGAGAGAGTGATAGAGGGAAAGACCGATTTTCTTCTTCAAGGACACCCCCCCCCACACACACACCACACACACACACACACACACACACACACACACACAC
>NW_008330120.1:1042159-1047010 GCF_000622305.1 Nannospalax galili
ACACACACACGCACATCTTTTCTGTGTGCAGTGGGAGACAAAACACAGATTTCATGTGTTCCTCCTACCTCCATAAAATGCTGTCGCTGGAGACTTTGTGTGTACGTGTGTTGTTCTAACTTGGTGGGTGTTTCTTGGCTGTGGCAGAGGATGTTTCCAGGAGGGAAAGAGAGAGAGAGGGAGATGGGAACGGGGGACGTTTTTTGCCTAGAGATACAGGCACACATGTGAGCACACAAGCCACTTTTCTGCAGTGTGAGACAGGAGACAGGATTGGCTTCTTAGCAAAGTGCATCCCAAGTGAGAACAGGGGCCAGCCATGGGGTCAGGAGAGGCCCTGTGCTTGGGAAACAAAGGGGCGTGTGTGTGTGTGTGTGTGTGTGTGTGTGTGTAGAAAGGGAGAGATGCTGAGAGAGACAGGGAGGAACACTAAAAGAATGGACATTTTTCCCTCTGTGGAAAACCAGTACTTGTTTTGTTTTGTTTTTTCTGCTCACAGGGAGACAGATGCTAAGAGGAATGTTCTGGTTAGGAACACGCTCTGAGCACACGGTTCAGGTGTGTGTGCTCACAGTTCCTGTGTGTTTTCTTGGGGGAGGAAAGTTGTTTTGCACAGTGATGAAAAGCTGTGGAGGGAGACTTCCGAGGGGAAAAGCATGTTCTGCCCAGACAGACATACACATTTCTGTGAGCCTGGATTTTCAAAGTGCGGGCGTTTCTAGTGCTGTGCACCTAAGGAGGAAATGGAGGCTGTCTGCCTCGTGACCCCGAGTGTGCATGTGGCTGTGAGCTCGTGCGTAGAGCGCGTGCGCACAGGCTTCGTACACTCGTTCTCCCATTGGAAAGAGGTGTGGGCTTGTTTTCCTGCCTGAGGGAAGAGGGGGTCTGTCACACTGAGGTGCCCCTCCCCTGTGCACACATGCACTCTGTTGGTGTGGAAGGTGTGGAAGGACAGGCTTTCATTTTGTAGGGAGGGTGTGTTCTGTCCAGTGAATTTTTAAAAGTGGATTTTCTGAGTGAAAATGGAAATTATTTTAAATCTCTGCGAGCTGAGCCACAATGTTTGTTTTTCAGATAGTACCATCAGAGAAGAGCTCTGCTTCTGTGAAGATTGTGTGTGTGTGTGTGTGTGTGTGTGTGTGTGAGAGAGAGAGAGAGAGAGAGAGAGAGAGAGAGAGAGATCTGCCCCATTGGTCAAGCTCTGGAGAGGGGCTTTTCTGGAAGACAAAGGGAATATTTTCTGTCCAGATACATTTTCCTGTGAGCCAACAACCATCACATGTTGGTTTTTGGTGGTGTGTTGTGTCTCGAGAGAGAAGCTGTACTTACTACTGTGTGAGAGAGACAGAGAGACACAGAGACAGAGAGACAAGAGCCAGAAAGAGATGAGAGGCAGGTAGTGAAGTTTTTCTGTCTGGAAAAAGACCACAAAGAGCAATTTTATGCACACCCGCACACAGACCATTGCCAGGTGTGGGACGGGCATGAGGCAGGGGGCTGCCCCGCACGGTGTGGAGGCGGCTCCTTTTTCCCAGCGACAAAGGCTATAGGAGAGAGAAATCATTTTCTGCAAACACAGAGACAGATTTTTAGAAACTGAGATTAGAAGAGAGTTGATTTTCAAGTGGTCACACTTGTTGGGCAGGGGGAACTTTTTCTCCCCGTGTGTGAACATATGTGGCATGCACACACATGTGCACAGAGAGAAAAGGGCAGGTGCACACACACGCAGGCACACACTCATACTGCTCTTGCTGTGAGTCTGGTGTGCTGTCGGCTCCTGTGTGTGTGCAGGAGGTTTATTCTGCCTAGTGACGGGAGCTTCAGACATCTTTGGGCTGCGGTGTTCTTTCTCCCTGGTAGATCCAGGAACTGTACAGAAAGATACAGGGTTTCAGGTATGCAGTTACTGACAGAGAGGAAGACATGTTTGTGAGTGTGGGTAGGTTTCTACCTAAAAGCACACATTTGTGTTTATGGAAAGAAACAGATACCCTCCTGCACACACACAATTCTATGGGGAAGGAGGAGGGAGGGAGGGGGAGGGAGGGAGAGGTGGGTGGGCTTTCTCCGGTGTAGGAGATGATGTGGAAAGCTTCAGGGCAGACACCCCTGAGACGTGGCTTGTTTTCTAGTGACAGACACAAAATTTTCCATGAGCTGAAATGCGGCCTTTCAGCTAACGGAGCTGAGGGAGTGCATGTTCATGTGTGTGCCTGCTCCTCTGGTCTGTGCTAGCTCAGGTGTCCTTTCCAAGGGAGACTGCATCATCCTGAACACACACAGGCACACATACACACACAGGCATAGCCATGCACACACAGGCGCACACATACACAGATATGCACTCACACACACAGGAACACACACACATATGCACCCACACAGGAACACACATACACAGCAGTTCTCTGAGGAAGACAGGAAAAGCTCAGTCAGAACCTTACAGAGGCTCATGGGGATTGGCGAGGGGCCATTCCTTCTCTGCTTGCTACGCACACAAAGGCACTCACGTGCACGTGTGTCTGTGTATGTGATCGAAAGGTACTGTTGTTCTTTGTTCCTCTGACGAGCAAAGCGTTGGGCTCAAAGAAAGACAGATTCAGACACTTGTTCTTTTTTTCCTCACACACACAACACACAGCTCTTGCATGTGTATCTGTCTCCTGTCCCCAAACACTGGAAAGAGCTGTGTAAAGAGGAAGGCTTTCCTGAGTGTGTGTGTGTGTGTGTGTGTGTGTGTGTGTGTGTGTGTTAGGAGTGCTGGTGAATGTGTTTTCAAAACTGACTTCTCTGTGGGCTGAGATACACACAGATCTTCCTGTCCTCTTTAGCCCTGGCACATACATGGGTGTCTGAGTGTTTAGAGGCCAGCTGTAGAGAAGGTGCTGGGCTCATGTTCCAAGGAGGGAGGGCAAGGCCAGCCCAGTCTCTGAGGGGGACCAGAACACGGGCTGATTTCAGGAGTCTGTCTGTAGAGACAGGAGCCAGGTTGTCCCCTGACAACAAAGGCTGAGACAGGGATGTATATGTAAGAATGAGAGAAAGAGAGAGAGAGAGAGAGAAACAGAGACAGACAGAGACAGAGACAGAGAGAGACAGAGAAACAGACACACAAAGAGATAGACATAGTGAAGCAGAGACAGAGACAAAGACAGGCAGAGGGAGAGAGACAAAGAGATAGCGACAGACACAGAAATAGACACAGAGAAACACAGAGACAGACAAAAAGAGGGAAAGACAGACTGACAGAGAAGCAGATACAAACAGGGATAGACAGAGACAGAGATAGAAATAGAGAGAGAGACAGATACAGAGATAGACAGAGATAGAAATAGAAACAGAAACACAGAGAGACAAACACAGAGACAGAGATAAATAGAAATAGAAACAAATAGAGACAGAGATAGAGAGAAATAGAGAGACAGAGACAGACAGAGCTAGAAATAGAGACAAATGACAGAAATAGAAATAGAGACAGAGATAGAGACAGAAACAGAGACAAAGAAATGCAGAGACAGAGAGAGATAGAGCAGAGACAGAGGCAGAGAGACAGTTCTCTGTTTCCATAGAGACAGATCAAGACACACAGACACACGTGCTTCTTTCCCCTTGAGTGAGCTACTTTTAAACGTGCTATGAGTGTCTTGCTGTGGAAGCAGCACGAGCACTAGAATGTAAGAATTTTCACCCAACTACAGAAACTTCTAGAGACTTTTCTCAGGGAGGGGAGAGGCTGGGTGTTCCACCTGCAGTCACAGGTGCCGCTGCGCCCTGGGGAGCAGAACTTGTCTTCGGGCTGAGCCGTGTGCTGGGAGACTTGAAGGAAAGCCTAATTTCCACATGGGGTGGGGTGGGGCTTTTCTCTGTGTGGATGGAGACCCAGTATTTTTCCTCACTGTAGGGATTGGCAACCCAGTACAAAAAGATACTCATCTCTACACGTAAACACAATCCTTGTGCACACACGTGCGCATGCACACGCACACACTTCATTTGCAGATAGATTTATACGTGCTTTTCTCTCTGGTATAGATTCTCTTAAGGCAGCCAGTATATCTGCCCAGTGATGAGGACCTGAGAGAGACTCAGTGAATGAATAATTTTTGTCACAAATGTACATACAAACACATGGGCACACATGTACACAATGCACATATGTGTATATACATGTGCATACAGAGTTCTCTTCATACTGAGAGAGGAAAGGGTTGTTTATTTCTCAGGTGATGAAACACTATTAAAGAGAGGCCATTTCTGTCTAGTTTTAACAACCAATAGAGAGGATTCTCTGATGGAGATGGAGAAACACAGAGGAAGAGAGATCGAGGCAAGGAGATGGCGACAAAAATGAAGACACAGAGACAGACAAGACAGAGAGACCGACAGAGAGGTCAGAAGACAGATAGAGAGAGACAGAGATAGAGAGACAGAGGCAAAAAGTAAACAGAGACAGAGACAGAGAGACAGTAGAGCCTTCTAGAAGACAGTGGGTCTGTTCTCCCTGAGATAGAGTGCAGCCTCGTGGGGGTAAAGGCACTGCTCCTCTGTGGTCACAGCCAGGGCTGGGACCCCACAAGCCTGTGATGGGGGGAGTTCTAATTTGCAGAGATATTCCTCTGTCTCTGTGTGTCTTACACGTCATTTGGCAAACAGATATGGAAAGTATGAGTGAGTTGGTTTGGCTTTCGTTTTTAATTTTTTAATTTTTAAAAAATTTTTGAAACAGCATCTCACTACATAGCCCAGGTTGACCTTGAACTAGAACTTGAGATCATCTGCTTGAGTGCTGGGATTACTGTCATGTGCCACCATACCTGGGACATCCTTGATAAAATAAAAAAAGATATA
>NW_008330120.1:1047287-1047558 GCF_000622305.1 Nannospalax galili
TATTTTCGGTCCACCCGTGGCTCTAGCCTTTCCCAGGCCCAGGGTAACACAGGGATTCACACTCATCTTTATTGTCTAGAGGAGGGTACACACAGCATGCTGCTCCCTCTTCCGGGGGGGGGTCTCAGGCCCCCATGGTGGTGACTGAAGGGTACATGTGTCCTTGAAGCTGGTGCAGGGGGCAGTGGGCAGCGGGCAGGGGCAGGGGACAGTGGGCAGTGGGCAGGGGGCAGAGGACAGGGGGCAGGGAGCAGTGGGCAGCGGGCAGGGG
>NW_008330120.1:1047902-1095523 GCF_000622305.1 Nannospalax galili
TTTGGCTTCTTCCTGTGATTAAAAAAAAAAAAAGTCCTGACAAAAGTGACAGGTGAGAAAGGGCCATGGTTCAAGGTACAGTCCATCATGGCAGGGAGTCAGGGCAGCAAGGGCTGGAAGCAGCTGGTTGCATCGCATCCACAATCAGGAAGCAGAGAGCAGTGATGCATGCTGTGCTCAGCTCCTTATCCACTTACATAGTCCAGGACCCCAGCCAGAGAACAGTGCCACCCACAGTGGGGTCTTCCCACACATCCACAATCAGGAAGCAGAGAGCAGTGATGCACGCTGTGCTCAGCTCCTTATCCACTTACACAGTCCAGGACCCCAGCCAGAGAACAGTGCCACCCACAGTGGGGTCTTCCCACCTCAACTACCACAACCAAAATAATCCCTTGCAGACATGCCCAGAAGCTGGACTCCCAGGAGATTCTTGATTCTGCTAACAAATAACACTAATGGTTAATTGGTTAATTAATGAAAATCATCACATTTTGAGTCAGGTGTATGCTGTATGCTTGTTACCATCTCCTCAACAATGGGATGAAGACAGAAACTTGTTAGGTAGCTTCTGGGATGGGGGGAGGTGTCTCCACATATAAAAGCAGTTTGATGAAACGGAGGCTTTCGTAAGAGGGTGGTATAGTCTGTAAGAGGGGGCTGCGGCAGCCCTACTGTGACTATGAGGGTGACAAAGGAGAAAGATGAGCAGAGCACGAGTTTGGGATTATTTCTCTGAGCTGCTTTCCAACTCCAAGCTGTCTGTTTTATATGACTCATGGAGGCTTTCGTAAGAGGGTGGTATAGTCTGTAAAAGGGGGCTGCGGCAGCCCTACTGTGACTATGAGGGTGACAAAGGAAAAAGATGAGCAGAGCACGAGTTTGGGATTATTTCTCTGAGCTGCTTTCCAACTCCAAGCTGTCTGTTTTATATGACTCACCAACCTCTGATGTTTGAGTCACTTAGAGCTGGTTATTTTGTAGGCTTTTTTATGAATGTGTCAATCACGTATTAAAGTGACCTTCTTTGGATATCGTAGGTGGGTGGAGGTTTTGAACCAAGCAGCAAACTGGTGATGGAATTACCACCCTGGTACAGTTTCTGATATACTTCAAGCCTGGCCCTTTGCTCCTTAGAATCTATGTGCTAGGAAGAGCTTCAGATGAATCCCACCCCTTGTGGGAGGACCACAGTGCTGGCCATTCGCTTCCTGCTCTCACGGATACTCACAACTCTACAATGGATCGTTCGGTGGCTAAGGTGACTTTCCTCTGGCAACTGATTCTGTTGAGCCTTGTGCCCTGGTGAATTGACTCATTTCAAAGCAATAGACACAGAGCTCCAAGGAGATCAGTAAGCTGCCCACAGGCATACACAAGTTACTGACAGGATCACCAGTCAAGTTCAAGTTCTAGTCTGTTTCACCTCAAAGCCCAGGTTTCAACATGACTTCTTGTGGGTGCTCTTAAAACAATTGCAGGTCGTTTTCTTCTACCAGTTGTGGCAATGGAAGTGATCAGCAGCCATTGGTAGATGCCAGATTTGCTGTGGAGGGTACAGTGGAGGCAAGTGGTTCCTGAGAAGTGGGAGCTGGTGTCAGAATGGCCTGGAAATAAAGGCATTGTCCCAGAGTCCCTGCACCTGCTGTCTGTATGGTATTGGGCCCACACACAGGTCTTCGAGCATGCATACATCACCAAATTCTCCTGTGGAAAGTCCTGGGCCACTGGGAGCTTGCAAGTCGAACTGGGGTCCCATTTACCCACAGGTATATTGAACCTGAGTGTTTTGTGGTCTTGCCGAGGAGCATTCAGGATGCAGAGGCAGGCAGATCTCTGTAAGTTTGAGGCCAGCCTGGTCTACATAGTGAGACCCTGTCTCAAAAAAGAAAGAAAAAGAAAGAACGAAAGGAAGGAAGGAAGGAAGGAAAGAAGGAGGGAGAGGAAGGAAGGAGGAAGGAAGGAGGGAGGAAGGAGGGAGGAGGGAGGGAGGAAGGAGGGAGGGTGAAATGCTCATTAGTAGGGAACTTAATTAAGTTTGAGTTTTAAATGAATAACAAACTTTTAAGTATATCCCATTCAATATTTGGGACACACCTTACTGGAGGTTATTGTTGTCTTTTAACATCTACCCACCACCACTCTACACGTGTCTCCACCCACGGGGACACATGATAAGACGCAGGCCTTACCCAGATTCATGCCCTTGATTCTGGGCCCCGTTTCTTTAAAGGGTCTTTTATTCTCCCTGTTTCCTTCCGCATTCATCATACTGGGAAAGGGATCTACTCTCTCTTCCTTGCAGTCAGAATTCGAGTGGGTCTAGGGGTGGGCAGGCTGCTGCTCTCCAGGAGATGCTGCCCTGGACTTCTTCTCTGGTCCTTGGCTGAGTGTGTGGCTTGTGAGTCTCTTAGCAATGTATCAGTTATTTTTACACTTTCAAGAATGTTGACATATGAGCACAGATGGGTACCTAGGTAAATGCATGTGTGGATGAATGGATGGGTGAATAGATAGGTATGAATAGATGGATGGGTAGATGGATGGGCAGAGGGGTGGAGAGATGGAGGAGTGGATAAATGGGTTGGTGGTGGATGATGGGTGGGTGGATAAAAGGATCAGTTGATTGACAGATAAGATGGATGGAGGATGTGTGGGTGGATGACTATATGGACATATGAGATATATGTATGTATGGGTAGATGGATGGATGATAGATGGGTAAATGGATGGTGTATGTATGGATGGATTGAAAATGGAAGGATAGGTGGGTGTATGGATGATGGATGGGTAGAGGGGTGGTATATGTATGTATTATGGATGATAACAGATGGGCAGGTGGGTAGACAGATGAATGGATGGATGATGGATGGGTAGACAGGTGATGTATGTATGGATGGATGAAAGGATGGATGGATAGGTGGGTAGATGGACAAATGGAAATATGGATGGACAGGTGGCTGGATGGAAGGTGGATGACTGAATGGGTTATTGGATAGATGGAGGAATAATGTTGACATACAAAGAAAGGACACTTCAGGTTGATTTGATAAGTCACAGGATGAAGCAGGAGCTCAGCCTTTCTGGGCTGTCTACAGGAGAGGGCTGCAGCTCCCGCTCACTCTGGGTAGGCTGTGGGTCAGTGGTTCACAATTTTGCCCCCAGTGTTCCTGCATCAGAAAATGTTCATTGTTGCCCCAAGGGGGCTTGGAGCAGCCCCCAGCCTGAGTTGCTTCCACAGGGGGCCTAGCTCCCCGAGTGCCTCTGACTGCCCTCTGAGGAAAGATGGACAGCTGTGCTGCTGGTGGTGTTTCAGGAAGCCTCCGTGAGGCAGACACACATTAACAGACTTTATCACGTTGTCAAGAACTTAAAATTGCAAGTCATTTGCATGGCTTCATTTTAATTGCTGTAATAAATAATTTTTGGTTAATTAGGATGCATAAACTTATATATCATTTATTAACAAACATAATTTTCAGAAAGAAATTGATGTGCTTCACCATTGGGCATTCTCTGCAGTCTTTGGCAACCCTGATAAGTAAACAGCCACCCAGGCAGCGGTGGGAGGGCCCTGCACTCAAGTGTGTAGTGCTTTCAGACCTACTGTGTGCATGGCTGTGAGCTAACATGAGACCCACACACAGAGGAAAGCAAGGAGACAGTAGGGGCCAAAGCACTGCGTGGGTCATCACACAAGCCTTCGTGGCTGGACTGGAGTCTTCTTATCAATCTGTGACTGTGTGTCTTTGGGCAAGTTGCTCGGCCTCTCTGTGCCGCACTCCCTCATCTGCACTGTGTGTCCGTGGGCCTTACCAGGATTCGCACAAAACCATGTGGAGGTGGCTCAGCACGAGTTTCCCTTTCTTCTGGTAGCTGTACTCTGCCGTTCTTGGGGGAAGGGGTGATGATTCTTTTTCTTGGCCCATGACCTTTGAGTAGGACAGGGGCGAGGCTTGCAATCCATCCCCATAGCAGTCTGCACGGTCTGGACCGCATGATCGGTTAAGGGATAGGCATGTTCCCAGATTGCCCAATCATAGCTAGTTTTGAGCCTTTTCCAGACAATATGAGGGCAGGGGGTGCTCTGATTTTTTTTTTCTCTGTGAGTCTGGGGCTGCCAGGAGCCACAAGCAGAGTCTACCCCAGCCTACAGATGACCACTGCCTGGTCACTTTTCAGAGTCCCATGATGACACTGGCACACCTAGATCCAGCCACTCCTGAAAGAGGCCTATCCCTGGGACTTTCAGAAATGTGATTCAATAACATTCAGGGTGGGCTTATGCCAGCCCAGATCACTCTTTCCATGGACCTCAGGAAGATTTCACCATCAACCTTGAAATCATGTCAGATTTGTGGGAGACTTAATGACCAATTAACATTTTAAAAGCAAAAACAGAAAATGTAGGGAGCTAGAGCTATGGCTCAGCTGTAAGACCACTTATAGTTCTTGGAGAGAATCTAGTTCTGTTCCTAGTACCCACATTGGGCAGCTCACAACTGCCTGTAGCTCCAGCTCCAGGGGATCCAGTGCCCCCTCTGGACTCTGCAGGCACTGCACTCACAAGCACAGACACATAATTTAAAAATAATAAAAATAAATCCTAAAAAAGAAAGGAACTGCCCTAGGCTGCCTATTCTGGTTATCCTTAAGAGGGCAAGGGGTGGTCATGAGGCAGGAAACTTGTCTATTTAAAGCAGTGAGGCAGATATGAATTAATGACGCTTCATGCTGCAGTAAAGATCGACTGCAGAGCTGTAAACCTGGGAGTTGAGAAAGTTCTAAGGTGTCTCTGCATAAGGAAGGAGACGTTCAAGCATGTGAATGATAGAAGAAAGTGTGCTGAGTTTCCTGCAATCAGCAAGCACTGGTCACACCTGCTGCATCGCACAACCACCTTCCCCACTGCATCCTCAGACCGAGGTTTGCAAAAACAATCCCACAGTAGGTGCTGTTTCGGCTTTTATTTTATAGATTCAGAAACTGAGACCCAGAGTGGAAAAGTCAAGCTCAGCCAGGATCCATTTGGTTGCAGGGGACGGGAACCCAACCTGAGGGGCAATGTCAGAACCGTGTCTTTATCCACCTCTGAGATCTGCTGTCCTCTCCTAGGCCTTATGCCTAGGCCAGCTTTGCTTAGAATGCCACCAGGGCTCCTGGCTCGTGCCTTCTCTATTTGTGGCTGAAGGAAAGAGGGAGCCTCCTCCAGAGAGTCTGTGAGGAGCTCAGGGCTTGGCCTTCTGTGGCTACCGAGGCCCGGAGTCCACGTCACAGGAACTCTGCTCTGCCCAGGCTGGGTCCTGCATCCATTCTGGCTCTAAGATGGGTGTTGATTGAGCCCAAAGTCCTCCAGCACAAAGCAGGAGGAGCTGGTCTTGCACCAGAAAAACCAGTTGGCCAGCTCAGGAGCTATCCTTGAAGGGAGCCACACAACAATCCTGATGATTCCCACCAGGGAGGTGACGTGCGCACACCCACCGTGTTGAAGGACTTAGCACACAGCTTTGCAGAGAGTTCACCAGAATGCAGTTAACTTTCGTTCTCCCCATGGTCACGTTGTTCCCTGAGAATCATGTGGCAGAAGTGAAGGCCCTGGGGTGGCCCCTCTTTCTGATGACCTGACTTCCAAACCCCAGCTTCACGAATCTCCCGCCACTGACACCAGCCACTGTCCTTTGGTGCGAGGACAGCTCATTTGTTCTGAATGTCCCTTGTGTGGAATGCGTGGCCCTCCTGCGACCACCTAGGTGCACACTCAGCCTGAATTTGTCCCTCTTTTAATAGCATAGCTAACGAGCGAGCTCTTGTGCTTTTTTCTTTGTGAAGACGTATTGAGGGCAGTGCACTCACTTTGCCTGTTAACCCCAGTGCTGCTTATGGCAGAAAGCAAAGGAGGGTCGATGACTGCATTTTCACTGAATCAGCAGCTCTGGGCAATTTGTCTTCTCCTGGCCTTCTGTCCCCTCCTCTCCATCAGCCCGGTGGCTTTTTCCTCCAGGTTGGACATGTCTGTGGCTGGCTTGCAGCAGAGCAGCAGTAATAAGCTACTGGAGGGAGGGGGAGGCTAAGGCAGCTCTCAGGAGGCCTGAGACAAGGTCCCTGTCCTCTCCAGGATAAAAGGTAGATAACTAACCAGGGTGGCGCTTCCTGGCATAGCTGCCCGAGTCATTCGTGCCCCTGTGAGTTGCCCTAATCGGCTCATTGGCTCACCAGGCTGAACTCGGATGGAGTCCTTCCTTTGGCTCTTCTCTATATGGCGTGGAAATTCATGCCATCCCCTCCCTGAACATCAAGGCTGGGGAGGAAAACCAGTTGCTGATGGGCATGGGGAGGAAGATGGAAGGCAAAGGATGCATCTCTGAGAGCATCAGAAAGACCCTCCACATAAACATGGGAGACAATGTCAGGCTCTCCAGTGTCAGGGGACTCTCAGGGATGTCCCTACAAAGTCTGGACCATTAGCTGTCAGAGCTACCTACAGCACTACATGATGCAGCAGCCAAAAGAAGTCTCCTGAAGAGACCGTGTGGGCGAGAGGTCCCAGGCCTGGCCACCACGGGGTGGGGGGCACTGCCAATGTGCGTGTCAGCCAGGCCAGCAGCACCCGCCATGTTCACCTGAGGAGGCTCATTTTAAAGCAAATTCCTGGGCTCCCCCAAGAGTCCAGTTTGGTCTTGACTCTAGAATGGGCATTTTTCACACATTTGTTCAGGAGGCGATGAGTGTAGTTAAGGAGTACCCCACTGACTGGCAGAGACCTTTCACTGCTGCCTGCCTTGCATGCGCTAACCCTGGTCCCAAGGAGAATCCATTTCAGAGTACTCGGGAGCCTGGCTTATGTCTTCCCTTGAGGTCAGTGTGAAGGGAGGTGCATGTGTGTGTGCAAATGGGGAGACTGAGTCACCATGTCATGGTATGTGGATTCAGGAAGCGCCAGGAGCTAGACCAACGTGCAGGTGTGAGGTCTCAGCCCCAACTGAGAACCCACCCATGAAGGACTTTTGGGGGGTGTGGCTGGAGCTAGCCCTGAGCACAGGAGCTGAGATCAGTGGGAGAGGCATCTTATATGGTAGGCACAGCCAGAGAAAGAGGCCTGGAGGCTTGACAGGTGGGCAGAGTGGGGCGGCCCTGGGAATTGTAGGGCGTATAGCACAAAGCTGACCATGGGTACTCGAACCTGGTGAGGTGGATCCCCATTTCTGGTCTGGGTAAACCCCACCCAGTGAGTGAGTCACAGTCTGCATCCACCCTAGCTAGAAGCTGGGCTTATCCCAGGAGGCAGATGGACAGCCCACCTTCCCAAGCCTGGAAGACTTGTGCAGACAGACAGACACCCACTGGCAGACACATGCTGCAGACCATGGCCCAACACATTGTCCTAGGGTCTGCCAAGCTGGAGAAACATCATGGCTGCAGTCTGGTCTCTTCTCTAATGCCCTAGAAACTCAGACTGCTGCTTCTGCAGACAAGCTTGTGACCTTTCAGCTGCCCCCCTCCACCGTGGGTGGGCTCTGCTTCTTTCTGGAAGGGACCATTTCTGAGACAGCACCTCCTCCCAGCCTCCCGGTGCCAGAATCGTCAGTGCTGGAGGCAACCTACTCAATAGAACATCTTGCAATTAATTTGGTTTTCAAAACGCCGATCAATAAATCAGGAAGTCTCCTGGGAACAATCTGTTTCTTGCTCCTAAGGAACCACAGGATGACGATAGGTTTACCAGAGGAAGCAAGCTGGGGTCACAGGTGCCTGTGTGGTGTCACCACCCAGACCACTGCTCCGCGCTCTCGCAACCACACACTGCAGATTGATATAGGTTGCATATGTAATACTTTCTTCACAAGAATGAACTCTTTGCCATGGAAAAGGTTGCAAACCTAATGCTGTAATTATGGGCTGTGTCTGACCCCAGCAGGCACCTGCTGAGAAGGGGTATAGGTAGGTAACCGAGCCTTTAATTGAACTTGATTATTAGCAGGCTCATTTTCCCAGGGGAGGTCGTAGGTCCTGGGCTGTCAGACCTAGGGGTGGAGCAGGGATGAGATGCTGGTGGGACAGCATAGTGGTAGGTGCTGAGGTCCCTTTCCTGGCCAGTGGAAGCTGGCAGGCCCTGTCTGAAGCTTATTTTCTCTAGGAACTGTGAACAAAGGAGCACAGCACCTCAGGACAGTGACTCCTCATACCTGGTTCCTAGGGTGCTAAGAAATATTTTCTCTCTAGGGCCAGAGTGACCTTGACTTGTTCTGGCCCATGATCCTGAAATCCACCTTGTGTTTAGAATGTGATTCTTCCCTCGCCAGTAACCATAACACAAAATAAAAGTTCTGGAGACCGGGGAGACAGATCCGTTGGTTAAGTTCTTACTAAGCAAGCATGTAAACCTCAGTTTAATCCCAAAACAAACAGAAACTGGGCACAGGAGCATGCTCGTAATTCCAAAGCCGGAAAGGCAGAGACAGAAAGATCTCTGGAGCTCCAGGCCAATGAGAGATCATCCGATGCTGTCCTCTGGCTGGTACACATGTGGACTTCTCTCACACAGGAAAAAAAATCTGGACAGAAGAAGTTTGAACCAGCACAGTCCCTGGGCCTTCATATGTCCCCACAGAGCATTTTGAAGATGAAGCGGACTCTGGGCTCCTGCTCTGGGGTCTCCCCCTAATAGTGGAGGTTGCAGAGATGTCCTGAGGGTGTATTTTTTAGGCTCTCCCAAAGGGTGCACAAGTGCCTTGGACTCTAAGCAATATACCCAGTGGCCTACTTTACTCCTCCAAGCATGAAGCTTCCATGAGGCTGGAGAAAGGCCTCTAAAAGCACTCATGAACACACGGTGACTTACCCCAGTTCCCAGGAAAGCTGGCAAAATGACTTTGAAGCAGGAGCCTAGTTAGTCCCCTCTCACTGACCCTGCCACTGCCCCCTACCCCCATTCTTTCTGCTCAGAGCCTGTGGATGACCTGTATCTGTGCTTGTATCACCAGATTGGCTGGGAGCTGGTTGAGAATTGTCCCCACAGCAGTTTTCAAGCTTGCTGAGGGCAGGACCTCCTGCCATACCACAGACTCCCCCTCAGTCAGAATAGGGCCTGGAGGGCACTATATAGATGTTGCAAAAGAGCCTGAAGGAAAGAGATAGATGGGAGACCCCTGGGTGGCGGTTGTCTACTCAGTGAAGTTCTAGAAGGTTCCCCTGCATCATGGAAACCATATTAGATAATTCAAGTTCTTCCCTAATATTCTCAAAATCTGCCAAACAGGAGGTCAGCTCCGCATCAGTAACGGATGTCACTAATTGGACCTGGCGTGGTTCTGAACACTAAGTGGTGCCACTTGTGTGCTGATAATGAAGGTGAGAAGCCATGCTGAACATCAGTGATGTCTGTCAGGAGGGGCTACTTAGAACAAGGTGGGGGCTCGGAACGCTCACTGCTTCCTGCCCGGAACACTCAGTTCCCTGAAAATGCCAGGCGCGCGGTGTTACTGTTGAACTTTCTAGATGACTTTGCTGAGTTCTAATGTTCTTTATCCGTGCTCACTTGAACTATTGATTAAAATCAGCATTTCCCCTTGTGCTCTGTCTCTTTGCTAGTGCTAACTTCAGTCATTCATTAAGTTAGCCCAGCAATGCCTCTGTTCCTAACATGTGTAATGAGCCAAGTCTTGAGATTAGAACATTCGTGAACTTCAGCGTGAGACAGCACTTTACCGTGACTGCAGCTGACCCACCATGCACTAAGAAGACCCTAAGCACAGACTGGTTCCAGCTTCCAGCTCATCCCCAGAACCAAACTTCCCCCAGGAGGACAAACAAGTCATCTTTCTTTCAAAAAGTCTTTGCATTAGAAAGATATTCTGCCTTAGACTGTCGCATTCCTTCTTGAATTTAATATCCTGAGACATCAGGAAGTCATCCACAGTATCTAAATTAAATTCTTTCTTCGGAAGCACAAGCCTGTTCCTTCCCAGGAGATAGTAAACGTCCAGCCGTGCGTCTGTGTGATAACCAAAGATTCATAGATTTCTAGGATGACCTGACCCAACCCCTCTCCCAGAAGGAAGGCACACTCATGGGTGATCAAATGCTCGAGCAAGATTGCACATAGAGGGGGCTGGAGAGATGGCTCAGTGATTAAGAACACTGGGTGTTCCTGCAGAAGACCTGGGTTCAAATCACAGCACCCACATGGCAGCTAACAATTGTCTGATAACTCCAGTTCCAGGGAATCCAACAGCCTCTTCTGTCCTCCACAGGCATTGCACGACACCCATGCACTTACCTACATGCAGGCAATATACGGATACACATAAAAAATTAAAAAATATATTTTTAACAAAAGATTGCACACATAATAATGTACAAGGGGTCTCAGGAGTCACAACTCTTGCAAACCCTTTCAAGGCCCCCACACCAAGCCCACTCCCTATGGCCCCCCGCAAGGAGCTTGACAGGGTGAGGTCCATGATATGATCAGCCATGTCACAGGGAAGGAAGTGTCAGTTGGCTATGGAACTATATGAAAAGTTACCCAGGTTCCCTCATAATAGTAACAGGGAAAATGAGCCATTAGCAATGCAAGTAAGGGACCTATCAGGCTGGTTGCAGTGTCTGAAAACACCCTGTGCTCTGTGTTCTGTGCTCCCTTTGCTGTCGGGGGAGACACAGTAGCCTTTGACCTCTGCTGATGAGAAGAGAGAACAGCTCCTACTGTGACATCCACTGAGTTTAAAGTGGATGCTCCCTGGGACTTCCAGGAGTTCATCCCATAACCTGCCTCACCTGTATCCAGAGACATGGGAAAACACTGGAAACTACAGGTGCACAACAGTAGGATTCTTGTTCCGTGAGCTGTGGCTCTCCCATGCAAAACTGCAAACCAAGTGTGAGCAGGCTCATCTGTGCCGACAGAGAACTGCCTCGCAGATGGCATTGGCAATGAGACATGAGCATGGAGAACGGCGACCATTAGACACACAAAATGCAAATAGTCATCACACGCAAATGTGCATGAAATATACATACGCACGCAATGTTCCTATGGTGAGCCAAGAATCGGTATCTATGATTGCTCCCAAGGACACTTGGAAGTCGCAGAGCACCTCCAGCTCCTGTCTGACCTGGTTCTGCTCCCTGTGGCTGTATCTCATCCAAGCTGCACCCTTAACTCTTAATCCTCTTTCCGTCCGCTGTCTTCTCTCTGCCGGATCTTCAGCTGCCGTCGAACACTCCCCAAACATACACCCACGCACCCACATAGCTTGTTTCCCTTTGCTTGTTACCACTCATACGGCAAACATGCCTTTCCTTCCCAGTCCACTCCATCCCACTCCCATGCTGGCTCCATGTCTTTTTTGTCCAGACGCTCTTCAAGTTCTCTCCATCGAGGCTCAGACCCGGCCGACGTGGGAGATCTCAGGCACGTTCATCTCTAGCTGCCTCAGTTTCTCCCTCCATAGACTAGAACTCCTATTTCTTGCTTGAGGAGTGGGTCTACTGTGCACTAAGCACTCAAGATAGTTGGATCCTGACCATGCCATCACCATCTCCACCCTTGTTGTCTTTTTTTTTTTTTTGGTCTTTTTGAGACAGGGTCTCCCTGTAGCCCCAACTGGCCTGGACTCGCCATGTAGACCAGGCTGGCCCCCTATCTCACAGAAATCCTCCTGCCTCTGCCTCCCGAGTGCTGGGGTTAAAGGTGTGTACCACCATGCCTGGCTACTTGTGGTCATCTCATAACTGATGATTCTCAAGGTAGCTCGGAATGTCTTCTGTGAGAGTCCTGGAGTGTGAGGCACAGGGTGGGGATAAAACAACCATTCTCAGAGCTCTGGAATGGAACCATTTGCAGTTGCTGCTTGGAATGAGGCTAAGCCCAGGGCTGGTTTTTCCTGCACCCAGGGCTGTTCGAAGCTCAGGATTCTTAGATGCTGCTGGAGCCAGGGACCGGCCCCAGGCAACGCAGGGCTGTCCGTCATGATCAACCTGGCACTGGGCAGCAGAGAACTGCATTGATTGTGTGTCAATCACAGTGACCTTCCTCTTTGGCCTGCAAGCGTTGCTCTTCTTACCAGGAGGCACCAATGGTGATCAGTGGGGGCCTATCTTTCACAAATGTGGCCTCGCAATAAAAACGTGGAGAGTGACACCAAGCTCCCCCAGGAGTTGGCTGTGAGTCCCGGGGTCGGGCAGAGGGACCTGGGTGACTTTGGTGAATGGGTCAGTGAAGAAAAAGGAGTAAAATTAGGGAAGAGAGAACCCACCATCTCCTCCTGTTCCCACTTGATCCCTCCATGTGAAGTGCCCTGGAGGGACAGGACTTCCCCCAAGCAGCCCAGCGTGGCATGTGGCCCTTTCCTTTCTCCACTGCTCAGCACTTCTTCCTCAGGGAACATCCCTCTCAGAGGTCCATTCAATCCCAGCCTTCCGTATTTCCTTACTGTTCCCACAGCAAGGAAACATAGCCAAGCCTAGCTTACCCATCCTGGCAGGAGGGGGATTTTCTAAAGAGGCCCTTGAGCCCATCCCTTCAGCTGTCAGACTATTGAGACAGTGGACACCAAAGAGTTAAAATTTCCCCAGGAGTCCCATTCTGGGGAAGAGAAAGGAACTTGTCTCCCAGGAAACTAGTTCACTTGTTTCAGACAACTTGTCTGACCACCTTGCAGGAGAGCCCAGAGGGGAGGAAGTGATGATGGGCAGGACCACATTCTGACCAGGACTGCTGAGCTGTGGATGTGTCTTGCCCTCTATTTAAACCTAAACATCATGGCAAGAACCCAGAGATGGACTTGGGAGGTCACTGGGCTCATGATTCGTCCCTCCTCAGAAGGGGACCGCACAGAATGAATCTTCTCTCTGCTTTTCACTGTGACTTGTTTCTTTAACTGGTGTCTTGAGGGTGGATGGCCATGACTAGGCTCTGGGTGCTGGAGATCTGGTTTTTACACCAAAACTCAGAAACATAATCACAAACACACTTCCTCTCACAAATGGAGCCACGATGAGACCATTCCATTCAAACAAGAGTGTCGGAATTAAAAAGAGCATCGACCAGGGGCTGGAGAGATGGCTCAGCGGTTAAGAGCACTGGCTGCTCCTGCGGAGGACCCGGGTTCGATTCCCAGCACCCACATGGCAGCTAACAACTGTCTGTAACTCCAGTTCCAGGGGAATCTGACGCCCTCTTCTAACCTCTGTGGGCACTGCACGACACAGGCACACTTACATACATGCAGGCAATATACTCATACACAGAATATTAAAAAATAAATACATTAAAAAAACTAGATCATCCACCAAATATCATCAAGAACAAGATGCAACAGCAACTCAGAAACCGACGACCGTGAGAAACGGTGCGAGAACTTTGGCACTTTTGGACTGAAGTCGATGAAGTTTAACAAGTAGTGAGCACACAGCTACTCTGCTCCTGGAGATCCACCCAGGAGAAAGGAAAGCCCACAGGCCAGTGTCATTCATAAGAGCCATGGCCTAGAACAAGCCAGAGGGCCACAACTATAGGATGACAAACAGACTGAGGGACAGGTGCCCAATGAAATATCAGCAAGAAAGCAACAGTAAAGTCTTGGTTCTCTGTCCTTGTTTCCTCTCTGTTGCTGTGAAAAAAACACTGACCAAAAGCAACTTGGGGAGAAAGAGTTTATTTCAAATTACACCTCTCAGGTCACAATCCATCTTTGAGGGAAGTCAGGGCGGGAACTCAAGAAGGAATCTGGAGGCAGGGACTGAAGCAGAGACCATGGAAGAATGCTGTGTACTGGCCGGCTTTCCCTGGCTTGCTAGCTAGCTTTTCTATACAGCGCCAGGTCCATCTACCTAGGGATGGTACTGTCCACAATAGGCTGGGCATTCCCAAATCAATTAACAGAAGCAGGTGAGTAGCTCCTGACCCAGAAAAAATTCAAGAGCAGGCAGAATTAACTATAACTTAGAGATCAGAATGGTGTTTATCTATGGATAGTAAGAGGTAAGTTTGATAAAATTACTCAGAGAAGGTAAGAGAGAACTTTCTGGGGTAAAGGAGCATCTAGACACATCACAGCTGACCCAAGATAGCTGTGGATACCCAATACAGAATCACACAGTTACTTAAAACATTAAGAGATTTGTTTTTGCATGATTGTCAACGATAACTTTGTTTTTGCAATGGTCAAAGGGTGGACACACCTGTGTGTCCTGACTGGGGTGTTGGGTAAGTGGCTATATACATACACATCCATATATATATATATATATATATATATGGCAGAATTTATAGGTGTTATTGAATGTAAATAGACCTCAAATAAATAGAAATTGGGAGGGAAACCTACCTCATTTTCCGAGGCCAGATCTCTAGTCAGTGCCCTTGTCAATTGAACCCGCCCGCTCTACATGCAAAGACCCCATTGTCAGTAACCCTGTGTTCTCCATGCCTGCACTTAAAATTTGTATCTTTTATGCAATGTGTGGTGAAAGGAAGGCAAGAATAACCTTGGGTTATTTCAGAGCCGTGGCGGACACATACGGAATTGCTCTGTGTATAAGAACACTTCTAGATATTTTATTGCCTAATAAGGAGAAAGTTATATGTGTCGTTTCTCAGCCTCGGAATTGCTGTCAGAGCGATATACGGAGGCAGAGGAGGGTCTGTGTTATCAGTGGTGGAATTTTGTTTATGGAGAGTCAGGTACCCTGGAGCCTGGCTGGGAGCTGGGGGTGTGTGAAGAGTGGCTCAGGCGATTGATGGAATTGTTTAATTACTAAGAAGCAGGAGGACTCCAGCTGGGGGCTGAGCCTCCACAGACAGCCCAACACCCCTGTGTTGGCTACACATTTCCATTTCCGGATGTTTACCTTTCCTTCCCCACTTTACCTTGTCTACCCCCAACTCGTGTGTGTGCGTGTGTGTATGTGCCAAAAGACAACCTTGTGTGTTGTTCCTTAGGCCCCTTCTACCTTGTTTTGTGAGACAAGGTCTCTCATGGACCCAGAAATCACTGAGTAGTGTAGGCTGACTGGCCAGTGAGCCCCAGGGGTCCATCTGTCTCTAGTGTTGGGATTGCGAATGGGTGCCACCATGCCTAGCATGTTTCCTTGGGCTTTGGAAATGGAACTCAGGCCCTCGTGCTTGTGTGGCAAGCCATTTTACAGACAGCTATCTCCCAAACCCCAAATTCCCAAGTCTTACTTGCATTTCAGTCTTCCTGAGACTTGACTCCCTCTCTCTGTTCACCAGAACCTCACAGTATCCCTGAGAGACGGGATCACTAGCTGGATTTCACCAGTAATAAAATAAGGCTCAGAACTGATCATGAAACAGCCTGTGAGTCTACCCAAGTGGGCAGAGCCAGGTGACCACCTCATGACTCTTCCACCATCAACACCCTCTGCCCATACACATCTTCACACACTTTTCCCAAAAGCCTCTGCTCCTGTCTACTCAGACTTTGCCACCCTACATTCGACCACATCTTGAACTCTTTCCCATTTGAGGTGGGTGAGTCTCCTCCTACCTGGGAGAGTCTCAAACTGTAGAAACCTGTGATCAAGCTTTTTACAACACAGGGTTCAGGGCTAAATTGATTTGAGGAGGGGCTGTTAACAACGGCAGGATGTTCAGTAAAATATACTGATTGAGTGACTGACCGATTGATTGATTGACTCGTGCTGGTCTTTTGCGAGTTCCCTAGCATATACTCCTGAACAGGCTATCTACTGTAAAAATTAAGGCTGCTGGATGGGAGCCTCCCGTGTCAGGTAGTGACAGGGCTCTAAATAATGGTCAGTGCCCGTTTGGGGAGCAGGCTTGCTGAGCCTAGATCCCACATCTGAGAGGTTGGTCTGGAAAACAAAAAAACACCGTAAGACACACAGGGGAGGGCCAGCATGAGTCAGTGGTCTACAAGCTTTATCGTTCAGATGAAGTCAAATCCACCAGGGTGATGAGATACCAGGCATTTGCACAACTTCAAGGTCATTTGGCCTTCATCAATCTGTCAACCATTTTCACCCCCAGAATTAAACAATAAAATGTGTTGCCCAAGTGAAAACAAAGGGTAAAATATCTTTCCCACACAAGTATGGCTTCCCAGTAGTCAACTCAGAGATGGGGAGGGCCGGGGCAGATGGTTCTGGAATTATTCAGACAGTCCCGATCCTACCAGGGTGGGGTACCGACCAGCAGATGGTATTGTTTCTTTGCCTCTGATTTAGCTCCTTCCCCGTGTGTGTGTGTGTGTGTGTGTGTGTGTGTGTGTGTGTGTGTGGGGGAGGGATGCCAAGGCACTCACATTGAAGGTCAGAGGACAAATTTTGGATTTGGTTCTTTCCTTCCACATTACATGGGTTCCAGATATCAAATTCAAGTCACCAGGCTTGCATAGCAAGTACCTTTACATGAACAATTGGAGACCAGAGGTCAGTGTTGGGAGTCTTCCTCTGTCACTCTCCACCGTATTTTTTTTTCAGAGAGTCTCTCACAAACCTGGAGTTTGCTGCTTTGACTAGACTGACTAGCCAGTAAGATCCTAGGATCTACCTGCTTCTTTGTCCCCCATGCAGTGTTGGGTTACAGACTCAAGTAGCTGATCGTAGCTTTTGCATGGGGGCTAGGGGTCCAAACTCTGGTCCTCATGCTTGTGTGGGAAGTGCTTTACCCACAGAGCCACCCCTCTCCCCAGGTCCTAACTGGTCAGTAAATAAACCTGCTGTGTGTGGACCAAGCCCTTCTGCCTCGTTCCCTGTGAACCTCAGTTTCTACCCTAAAAAAGCCAAGATGAGATGCAGCTCTTGCCCAGCTGGTCCATGTTGGTACCCTTTGCCATGTTACCCCTCCCCACCCCCACCCCAGTGAGGAGCAGCCAGACCCACGGGGAGCTAATGGGAGTGTGCAGTTCCGGCAGCCAGTGTTATTAACCGCCTGAACCAGCAAATTGGATTCGCGATAGTATAAATTAAAAATTATGCTAACTCTTCTTTCAGAATGCCAACCCTAAACGCAAACTTAAATTAAGGTGCTTGCAGGGACAGCGTGACAGAAGGTTGTCACAAAAGCCGGACCCTGTGAAACTAGAGGTGTGACACAGCAGTTCTTTCCTGACTACTCCAGGAAGTCCTCGGAATGCAAATGTCTAACCTCAGTGGAGGGGTCACATAAACAAAGAGAGAAGCTCAGCGGCGAGCCTAGGAACAGCTGAAGCTTCTTACTTAGTTCCTCTGGGTTTGAGTGGAACTCACTGTGAGGTGGGGAGATCTAATTGGGAATTTAATGAGTCTCTGGTCCAGGCTGAGCGGTGCCACCCTGGGGGCCACTGCCCGCTCTCTCACCCATGGGGAGGGTCAGAACCACCAGCCTTGCTCCTTGCTTCTCACAACAACTAATCCCTGTAGGCTGAACTCAGAAATTGGCTTGAGTGTCCAGCCTATTGGGACAGGCCCATCACCTCAGTTGATCTGGAAATTGACGTAACAGGATTACAAAGTTCAAGGCCAGTCTGGACAAGGTAGTGAAATCTTGTCTCAAAATGAAGGACTAAGAAAAGGATTGGGTACGTGGGTCAATGGTCAAGAACTTGTCCTAGGTGAGAGAGAGAGAGAGGGAGAGAGAGAGGGGGAGAGAGAGAGAGAGAGAGAGAGAGAAGCGGCACAGAGACACAGAGACATGTCGAAAAAATAAGGACTGAGAAAAGGATGGGGTAGGTGGGTAAATGGTCAATAACTTGTCCTAGGTGAGAGAGAGAGAGAGAGAGAGAGAGAGAGAGAGAGAGAGAGAGAGAGAGAGAGAGAGAAGCGGCACAGAGACACAGAGACAGACACACAGAGAGGCAGAGAGACAGAAGGGAACAGGGAGGAGGAGGGAGAGAAGAAAGATTGGCTACATGAGACCCTATTGGGGGAGCGGACCTGGCTCAGATGGCTCCTTAGGAGCCGAGATGATTTCTTCCATAACTTGATTGGAATGTGTTCCCTCCACTCCTGGGTGTCCTAACTCTGTTCAGCACTTGTCTCTGGAACACAGTGTTTTCCACCCAGGCTGGCTTCTGGGACTTTCAGATTCTGCACTGCTCTGCCACTGCAACTGTAGGGTACCTGAGGAACTTTCCTCCTCTGATGACCCAGCTTTGAGGGGTCCATTTGCTCTATGGCTAGTCAGGTGGGGGATAGGAGCTTGGGAGGATGTGGGAGGCCAGCTACACAGTGAGGACTTCCAGAGGTAAGTTGGCAAGGGGAGAGTCATGCCCATATAGGGTGTGGGGGCAGATGGTGGGAGTACTAGGTTCCTGTCCTGAGAGGGCAGTTCTTGTGCCTCTGCCAGGGACCCCCGGTTTCCCAAGAGTCACCTACACACTTTTCATCCATCCTCTGTTTACCCACGTAAGGCACATGTGCAGAGAACGGCTAGCCTCTAGCATGCACAGCTCAATGAAGTCACTCACCCTGGACAAGCCTGTGGGAACTGCCCTGGGCCAAGCATACAGCAGGGCCAGGGCCAGTCGTCTCCCACACTCCTGGAAGGCAGGCAGGAATGCAGCTGCTCACAGCAGGAATCTGTTGATCAGCTTTATAAACCTGTTGAATGGAACCATTCAAAATGTATTTGTGTGCACACATGTGGGTTTGGGTACATCCATACTTGTATGTGAACACGCACGTGTGCATGTATGTGTATGGAGGCCAAATTCACATCCTCATGCCTGCGTGACAAGCACTTCGCCAGCTCCTCCACCTTCACAGCCTGGTATCTGACTGCTTTTGCTCATGTAGGACGTGGTCATGTGACAGAGAGTTGCAGACTGTTCCTCGAATTTGCATCGTGTTTTCTGTATGAAGGGACCGTACTTGCACACATTGTGCTACTTGGAAAATCAGGGTCCCCTCGTGGGATTCTCTGTCATGTTAATAAAAGAATTTAAGAACAGACTCCAGAGGAAGCTCAAGGACGCTTTTATTAGTTAAAAAATAAACTCCAAGGCAAAGAAGCTGTAAACCTCAGCAGCTGCTCAGGGGAGAGAACTAGAGAGAACCGGGAAAATCACACTGTTGAGTTAAACTCACAGGGAGGTCAGCCCTGTGAAAGACGAGCAGCCTCATTGCAGAGGAGACTTTGGAGAAAGCAAAGCACCAGAAAGGCTCTAACAAGCATCCAAAAGAAAGAGACAGAAAAGGAGGAAAAAGAAAAAGTCATGCTGTTCTGCGTTTGCTGTGAGCTGGGCAGACCCAACAGAGCCTTATGGTGGCCCTGGAACAACTGTGCTAAGGGGTAGGAATTCTGGGAAAGAACAGTGCATTAGCTCGTTAAAGGAATGCTTGTTCCTCCCCTCTTGTTAGCAAAGAGATCCCTTGGTCAGGTGACCAACCTGCCTGCTGCTTTAACTCTTCTTTTTAAGATTTATTTTTATTTTTGGTCAGGGGTGGTAGTGCATGCCTTTAAGCCCTGCACTCTGGAGGCAAAGCCAGGCAGAATTTTTGTGAGTTCAAAGGGCCTCCAGGTCTATATAGCAAGTTCCAGGCCAGCCTACATAGTGAGATCCTGTCTCAGAAAAGAATAATTTTTATTTTTAATTATGTATCTGTGTGTAGGGGGGTGGTATGTACTCATTAGTGTAGATGCCCTCAGAGGCCAGAGGCCAGAGGCTGGAGGCCAAGGGCGTCAGGTCAGAGCCTCCTGGAGATGGAATTATAGGCTGTTCACAACAGCTTGATGGTGCTGGGAATCAAACTCTGGTCCAGCTCCGGCTTGACCCCTAAGGGAGGAGACAATGGTGTGTCTCCACCTAGAGGTACATTCCATTCTTTACCATGACAGTTGTACTACTGAGGGACATTTGGGTGACTCCAGGTTTAGTTCTTAGGAACACGGGACTATGAGTACTTAGCACGTGGCTTGTGCTAAGTCCATGCCTGTATTCATGTTGGGTAGTTTGTACTGGCCTGTGGAGCTGGACTGCTGGGCAGGTTGAGATGAGGTGTGAGAGGTTCTGTCAGGTTTCTAGAAGACCAGTGTCAGAATGGCCGATCTAAGGCACCCAGCTCGATGCACTTTCCTACTGCAGTTTGCTAGTTTTGTGCATTTGTTTAAGGCCCTCTCTCTCCCGTGCCATGGCTCCATGATGTCAGGAAGGTGATTTGTGTGGAGCTCAGTGGACTCATCTACTCCACCAGCATACATTAAGCACCAACTGCATGTCAGAGACTACGTAGCAGTAAACAACAGAATCCCGTCTTTGTGCGGCTAAGGGTCTGTATGCCTTACTTTTCTGTTTCTGTGATAAAACTCTGACCAAAACCAACTTGGGTGGGAAAGAGTCTTTTGCATCTCACTCTTCCGAGTGACGGTCCACCACCGGGGGATGTCAGGCAGGAGCTTAAGCAGGGCAGGAACCTGAGGCAGGAGCTGAGGCAGAGACCACAGAGGAACGCTGCTTGCTGGTTTGCTCCTCTGGCCTGTGCTCAGCCTACTTTCTTATACAACCCAAGACCACCTTCGTGAGCTGGGCCCTCCCACATCACCCAACAATGAAGAAAGTACCTCACAGACACGGCCACAGGCCGATCTGATAAAGACAATTCCCCAACTGAGGCTCCCCCCCCCCCCCGTCACGTGTGAAGTTGACAACTGAGGGGACCACAGCACAGGACCCAAGGGTGGAGAAGAGACCTGAATAAACACATCAGAAACTGTGTGTGCTTGGAGCACAGCAATTCAGAGGAGTGCCAGGAGTGAGGCCAGAGAAGGCCATACCATAAGCAATGTTTGGGCAGACATCTAGAGAAATTAGACAAGAGCCCCGAGAAATTCAGGAGGAGAGCTCCAGGTTAGGGACCCAGCAGTACAAAGGTTCCAAGGGGGGAAAACTTTGGGTTTTTGAGAAAGAGCAGGAGGGTCAGAGCGGCTGCAGCTATGAGGGAAGGCCTGGGCTGGAGGGGAGCCGCAGAGCCTGCGGACCTAGCCAGGAGCCCTATGTAGATGTGGGAGGGGTCCTCTGCGCCTGCCCAGTGCTCAAGAGATGTTTGCTGAGTACGTGAATATGTGAGTGAGTGAACTAATGGATGAAGACTGTCCTTCCCACTGTTCACACAGCTGATGGGAATCCTGGGCTCTGTGCTGCCCACCGCCTAGTCCTTGCCTCTCTTAGAAGTTGAAGGTCTTGGTGGTCAGGGAGATGGCTCGGTTAATCAAGAACTTGTCATGCAAGGACGAAGACCTGAGTTTGGCTCCCCGGTACCCATGTGAAAACACAGAAGCCTGCTCTGTAATCCCAGCACTGGGGAGGCAGAGACAGGAGGCTCCCCGGGGCTTGCTGGCCAGACAGTCTCGCTCAGTTAGTGAGCCCAGGTTCAGTGACAAACCCTGTCTGAAAAAAATACGGTGGAAATGACTGAGGAAGACACCAGCTATGGACCTCTGGCCTCCATGTGCCGACATACACACATATACATTCATGTGCACATACTCACATATCACACACACAGGCACACATACACATACCACATACATACACACACTCTCATGCCACACACACAGGCATACATATACATACCACACACATAATCATATATCGCACATGCATACACACACACACACACACACACACACAGCACAGCACAAACAAAGCTTGGGTTTAGAGTCCATGGAACATGTCCACACTAAAGCAGTCTTCAGTTTGACCTCGGCGACTGCAGCCTACCCTGCTCCATCTTCCTGACAACACCACTGCCAGCTGTGCTGGGTGACCGAAACCTTTGTGGCTGGCATTTCCCAAGAAGACACACTGACCCAAGGACACACAGCTGCTTCTCAACACCTGTTACATGGGCAGCCAGGAAGGCACAGCCTCTCCACTTCTGCTGAGGGGGTCATTAGCTTTCAAGTGGCCACCCAACGTCCCCTGATTCTTGGTCCAATCTTTCAGCACTGTGTATTTCCGTTTTCCAAAACTGTGTCTGCATAGACACTCTCCATTGGAGCCAGCAGAGGTGGTTACAGCATTGTGGGTGCCAGGCCCTCAGGAGGGGCCACAGAAGCAGCTGCCTGCTCCATGGGAAAGAGCCCCAGAGATTAAACAAAGATGGTTTGTCTTGGCCAAGTCACCTTGGGAGTTGAAGGTCTAGGGATAAAGGATGTCAGGTTTCATCTGGATGCAAGATCATCTCCAGCCAGCTGAGGAGATCCAGGTCACATTTGGTTGTTCAGCTGTCTACACACACAGGAGGACCATGCTCCGCCCCCGGGATGTGAGCCAGGGGAGGCTACTTGCTCTGTGGTTTGGATCTTCCACTCAAAGATCAGAAGTCAGCAAGAGAAGGTCAGAGAACAGGGAATGAAGGAAAAGCCATGGGCAGGGCAGGGGAGGAGGGGGAGCCGTGGGCTGCGAGACGGCTCCTCCCCACCCTAACCCTTCCTTCTCTTGCTCTCAGGAACCCATGGATGAAGCTGGCCATGGCGGCTTGTGCTTGTGTTCTGGTTTGCGTCTACTGTTGTCATAAAACACTCTGACCAAAACCAACTTGAGGAGGAAAGGGTTTGTTTGTCTTCTATGTTCCGATCACAGTTCGTTGAGGAAAGCCAGGTCAGGAACCTAAGGCAGGAAACTGGAGAGGAGAACTGAGGCAGAGATCATGGCGGGACTCTCTGCCTGCTGCTGACTCCTCCGGTCTGTGCTCAGCCTGCTCTCTTATACACTCCAGGGAAGAGGGAACCTCAATTAGGGAATTTTCTCTACTGGATTGGCCTGTGGACATGTCTATGAGGCATCTTCGAGATTGTTGGGTGATGTGGGCGATGCTATTCCTGGACAGGTGGTCCTGGGATTCTGGGGAGCTGGAGGCAGTCAGACCCCTGGGCCTTTCTAGTCAGCCAGCCCAGCCTAAACAACGAACTCCAGGTCAGTGAGAGACCCTATCTCAAAACAAAACAAACCATGGTGGGCAGCCCCCAAGGAATGACACCCAAAAACATCCTCTGGTCACTCCATGCATGTGTTCTCTGTACCTGCACACACACATATGCACACATATGTACATATCTACAAACATGCCAATGGAAAGTATTCTATTCAGCAGTGGGTAATGATCTTGTGGGTAGAGCGGGTGTCTGGGTGAGATGGGTGAGGGGCTGTGTGGACGCAGCCTCTTGGCCTTTGGGTTTTGGCAGTTGTGGACACTGGAGAGGGGTGTGGGCCCTTCTCTTTTGAGGCCCCCATGTGGCCAAGTCTTTATAGAGCAGAGGCAGAAAGTGTCTCCTTGTGTCCCTGGAGCCAATGGGAAGCTGGAAAAGGAGGAGGCATGTGAGATGGGACTCATCTTCTGTCCACTTCTGTATCTGGTGCTCTGGCTCGATGACGTCCCTCACACATGGCACATGGCACATGGCAACATGGTTCCTCCACCTCTCACATCTCAACATGCATCCTGAACTGAGGGCTGGCTGTTGGATCCTTAGGATTCCTGGCCACACCCAAGGTCCCCTCACATTCCCCCCTCTATCGGACACCTGGGGCATGTCCACCTGATGGTCTCTCACTGATCTCCCATCTAGCAACACTTTTTCCACTTTTTATTTTAATTGCTTCTTTCTGCTGTGTGTGTCTGAAGGTGCTGGAGCACCACAGCAGTGAATGCAGGTTCACATACACCGTGTGTGTGTGGAGGTCAGAGGGCGACTTGCAGGAGTTGGTTCTCTCCTTCTGCATGTGGGTTCCGGGGATTGAACTCAAGTCATCAGGCTTACACAGCAAGTGCCTTTCCCACCTTTTATTCCCCAGCCCCGCTGCAGCACACTTCCGGGGGCTCCTCATGGGTTTCTGGTTCCAACCTACCTAGGTGAGAACAATTGAGAGCTGATGCCAACCTCTAGCCTATACCTGCACATTCATGCATGCACACACATACAAATAGGTAAAGACACAGGGGGACGGGGGAGAGAGAGAGAGCTGAGTCGTTCCTCTTCCTGGGTCCACTCTGGCTCAACCACCACACTCTGTATCACCATCCTAACCTGGTGCCATGAACATTGGCTATTTCCTAACATGCCACACAATGGCAGTTGCCATTTCTTAGTCCTTCAATGCTCAGCTCAATCCCTCATCTCTGTACACCTGACCATCCGAACCCCTAGTGAACAGCCCCGGTTCATCAGAGAGAAAGACTGAGGAAGTGCCTGACCCTTGCCATGTTCCTGGGAGAAATGATGTCTGGGTTCTGATTCAACTGGAGAGGTCAGTGTTGGCACAAGTGTGTGCACAGATGCGCTGCCTGTGAGCAATGCACAGGGCCCTAGCCACATCTTTAATAGAACTAAGGATATTAAGACACAGCAGATGTTCCTCTGCAAAATGGGGAACTATTACTTGCCTCACAGGGTTGTGATCAGAATTATAATTCTTGGAACACTAGTGCCCAGAACCTGACGTATACGTTACTATTCATAAATACTGACAACTAATCATTAATAAAATAGATAACAAAGTAGATCAATAATAACCACGATGGCATATCAGCATATAACTTTAGTATTATATTTTAAGACAAGGACATTACATATTGTATTTGTCTGTATGCAACTTTGAAGGGGGCTTTTGTTGAGGGCATCCAGGGGGTCACGGTGCCTTTTGATGCCTCTTTCCCTGTGGGACAGTGTCTGAGGGAAGTTTGCAAGATTCACGAGGCTCTGGAGGACCAGCCTCGTGCTGATCGTGGTGGACAGAAGGCTGCAGGGACAGGTGGGGAGATGCCTCCCCCCATCCCCCTGCAGGAGCAGGGCCAAGCTCTTCCTTAACAATGTTGTTATGGCAGTCACCCATGAATTTCGCTAAAAACCTTTTGGGAAATTGTTTATATTTTCAGCTGAATGGCCTCTTGGGGTAATGAGTTTCCATAACAACTAATGGGTGGCCAGCATGCTTCCGCCCTGAGCTGGGTCCTGCGTGCTCTTTGATTCACATCCACAGCGGCTGATGGAGCTCAAGTGGTTCCTGTTTGCCAATTCTGTAGCAGGTGGTGGGGTGGGCAAAGGGGGGCACCCCAGGGCATCGGCTCCTCCTGCCACATACCAGCCCATGGATGACTTTGACTTTGTTCTGATCACTTTCTGACAGGAGCCTGCCCCCATGTAGGGTGAAGGGATCAGCCTGTAGGTAACTAGAAGGTTCCAGAAGGGGTTTCTGAACAAAGGAAAAACAACTCGCCCAGCTGTCACTCTAACAGCCGAATGAAGGGACCTGTTTGTAGCACAAGGAGACAAACAGTTAGATTGGATGGGGCTTTTCCTCTGCTTGGGGTCCTTGGTGAGAGGGAAGGGAAGAGATTCATGGAGACCCTAACAGGCCATTCAAGTGGGGGCAGTGTGTCAGGACAGGGTTGCTCAGCTATGACTGACAGGAAACATATGGCCAGCGGCCCTGAGAAGCCCCAGCTGACCCATGTGGCAAGAACAATATGGGGCAGGGAAGGCTGGGTTCAGCTTTACCACGGAGCCTTCCTAAACAGGGCCCCTCCGAGGGGAGAATAGACTGGAAAACAGCGTAAATGCACAGCGATTAACGACGGGCAGTTCTCAGTGACAAGCTTTACAGTTAAGAGCCCGGGAGAAGTCAGGGCTGTTTCTGTAGCTTCAGAAGAGCTGCTCTATCTCTGAGCTCTCCTGTCGGCCAGGAGGACAGCGTAGCTTTGGTCCCAGGAGATGAGCTTTCTCATTAACTCAACTCCTGCTTGAGGGGTAGTGGGACTTGGTCACAGACAGGGCAGGTGGCTCCAATGTCCCTGAGCATCCTTAGGCTAGACTTAGAGGCTTTGCAACAGGAGGCAGGTGTTTCCCAAACTGGACAGGACACACTCAGAACTCCAGAGGGGAACACTCACGTTACACACAGGCCCATGGGGCCCTCCCCTCCTTCATGTGCAAAAAGAGGCACTTGAGGGAGCTGAATCCAGAGGAATGAAAACAGTCACAGCCAAGAAAGACCCTCGAGCATCAAGCTCCACTCTGTCAGGTGTCCCTGACGCCCATCTGCCCGCATTTCCCCTCACCCATCATGGATGCCCGCAAGGGGCTTGAGGGTCCTGAGGAGCTCAGTCAACAGAAAGGATGTGATACTCACATAGGGCAATCCTCCAGGAGGGAGAGTAAGGACTCTTCAATGATACAGCTATGCTGGGAACAGTGAGTGGGCTGGCCGTGTGCTCGAGAGAACCTCGGGCAGAGGCTGCGGCATAGGTGAAGGTTCTAGGCTGGGTGCTAACAGAAGAGCGCCCCGTGGGGTGTGGCTTGGTAGAGGCAGGAGACAGAGATGCTTCAGAGTACAGACCAAGACAGAGGAAGATTCCTGTGGCCCAAACCCCAACTGTGGATTTCAGCCTGAGCAAGGCAGGCGCCTGTGGGGAGCTCAAAGCTGGATGGATAATTCAATTCAGGAGTAGAATGGGAGAAGGCCCAGGAGAGCTTGAGCCGTAGGTCCAGGCAAAGCCGACTGGGGATGATTCTGAGGGGCTGAGACTTGGGCAAAGGTGCGCCCATCTGCAGCCCTGAGCCCTCAGCTCTCACCTTGAAGGCAGAGGTGAGAGCAACCTTCTGAACTGAGTTCTCAACGCTCGCCAAGAACAAACACCAAGTTTGGCCGGCAAAGGTGAAAGCCCACAAGCGAAGGACTTTCTGAGCCTGTCCTAATTGGGCCTCGGCAACTGGGGAGAAAAGAGCTCCGAAATAATGGAGGGGGTCGATAAGCAGCCTAAAATTGGGCTTACAAAAGGAAAATCAATTTGTACTCTTTCTGAGGAAGAAGGCCGCATGTGGCCTGAATTATTCCTCTGGGCTATTTGGTTTCGCCTTGAAATCAGAAAATTGTAGTTATTACAGCCCCAGGGTTGATTGGCATGGGGGCAGCTGTGGGCTGCACCTGTGCTTTCGTCCGCTGTGACTCTGAGAGTGGACATGCCCGGTCCTGACGAAGGGACACAGCGGTGGTCGTGGGAGAGAGGGCAGAGAGGGCTGGCGACTTGGCAGATGGAGTCTAATGCATCAGAGCCACGGTTCTTTGGGTTGGACGTATCGTGTACTTTTGTTGTGAAAAGGAGCTGGTGGGGCCAAGCTTCTCCCCATGACTCTTCCATCCTGCCCCCAGATACAGAAGTGCACCAAGGCCCCTTCACTGCCTGAGTAATTACCCATTGATCCTCTTCAGGGTTCACTCCTAATGCCCTTAAGCTTTGGCAAATAGTCCCTAACTCATAGTCACCTGAGATGCTATTGATTTTTTTTTTTAATTTAACTTGCTCTAAGTTTCCACTGCCACCCAGAAGGCAAGTTGATGATTGTGCACTCCCACCCCAGAGCCCTTAAAATGCCCTTTCTCCCCCCACCAGACTGACACCTTCTTCCCTTACTTATGGTATTACCATCGCTTTTAAAATTCTGTCCAGCTTGGAGCACAAACCCCAGTCCTCAGCGTGTATTAGTTTGGCTGTTACTGACTCAAAACTGTTAACGGCTCTTCCTGTGGTGTTCCGACCTTGCCACAGCCCCCGTGCCTCATAGCGAGGTGGGTTTCATTTGCCAGTGGGTCTCCCTGGACCTCTGGCTTTCCCCACCAGGCAGACTTACGTAACTAGAGCCACATCCCAGGCTGAAGCACAGGCCAAGCTCCCCCCTCTCTGAGGCTCCCCACTCACCTGACTCTATCCAGGTCTACCACAGGCAGGGAGGTCTTCTGTGAATATCATGTTCAAAGTAATAAATCAGCAGAAGAAATTTTTACTACCAGCCGTATCTGTGCTTTTTCCAAGGGCCGAATTCATCTGTAAGAAGTCTTTCCATATTAAGTCTGTTTTCAGAGGAAGCGTTCTAGGGAGCCTAGAGGAGTCGGGGACTGACCTCAATGTAGCTGCTCTTGTGGTTTGAATCTGAAACGTTCCCCCCAGGTCTGTGTTTCGAACCACTGTTCCTTAGATAGTGGCATTCTTTGCAGAGGCTGTGAAACCTTCAGGAAGTAGGGCCTAGTTGGCAGAATTGGGCCATTAGGGGAAGAGTTTTGAAGGCCCTGCTCACTGTGATTGCACCCTTGCCCTCTGCTTCCTGGCTGGCCTTGAGGTGACCACCTTTGGCCATGAGCTCCCGCCGCCATGAACTAGACTGCTCAGCCATTCTTCCAGCATTAGTTGAGGTTCTCTATAGGAACAGAGCTAATAGAACATGTGTATGTTACTTAAGGAGATTCATTAGATTGACTTACATAATCAGGGCAGGATAGTTTGATGAAGGCCGTTTGTGCATTGGAGAGGTGAGAACCTGGTAGCTGTTCGGTTGATGAGGCTGGGTGCCTCCGCAGTCCCAATGGGCACCAAAGGCCTTAGGCTCCCTGAGAATCGCTGGTATTCGGTCCCTATTGGAAGGTCAAAGATGGAGTCTGATGGCCATGGAAGATGGTGACAGAAAATGGTGACAGTAGTGACAGATGCACTTGCTCAGCAGGAAGAATCAAGGCAAGCAGGTGCTATAACCCTTTCCTCAGATCTCCTCGTATCCAGGCCAGCTGTCTAGGTGCCACCCACTTTGATGGCAAGCATTCCCCCCTCAGTTAACCCTCTCTGGGAAGACCCTCACAGGCACATCCAGAGATTTGCATCCTATGGGATCCTAAATCGCATCCAGCTGGCAACCAGTCATCACGTCAGCAATGAGCCGAAACCCTCTGAAATCATGAGCCAAAATAAATCTGTCTTACACTGTTTCTGTCAGGTATTTTGTTTACAGTGATGCAAAGGTCACTGCCGCACCTGACTTGTGACCGTTTATCAGCGGCGCTGCTATGGCAAGTCCTAATCCTCTCCACAATTTGGTTTTCTTTTCTATGAAAAGGAAACAATAGCAGCCAAGCCACACACAGACACAAATGGTGCGTGAGAAATGGTGAGATCAAGGAAGAATCATGGGTAGACTTTGTCAATACTCGGCCTCCACCACCCCACACCCCAGCAGTCATGTGAGATGTCGGTACTGGGGGAGTCTGAGGAAGCACATGGGGCCTTCTGCACCTTCCCGGCAGTCTATTATTGCTTCCAAATTTAAATGATGTGAGTGTGTGTGTGTGTGTGTGTGTGTGTGTGTGTTCATGCGTGTGCATGCATGTAGTGGTCAGAGGTTGACACGCTGTGTGTCTTCCTTAATTGTTTCGTCGCCATGGTTTTTGAGACAAGGTCTCTCATTGAACCTGGTGGTCTCTGATTAACGTAAGCTGACTGGCCAGAGAGCTCCAGGGCTCCTCCTGTGTCAACCACCCCAGCCCTGGGGCTCCAGGTGTGCACTGCCGTGCCTAGCTTGTGTTGGGGTGCTAAGGATCACTCTGGTTCTCATGCTCTGGGAGTGCGTACTTTACCAACTGAATCATCTCCCTAGCCACATGATTGGGGCCTTTAAATGGCACAGCGACAGCACCCATTTTTTAAAGGAAATTTTAGAGAGCTGAGTCAATGCTGAGCACTGAGTACCCGGCCTTGCATCTATGTGTATTTAATAAATGGAATTTATTTTTGACCCTTAAGTCTATTTATTTAAGCTGCCAGTGACTCTTTTTCTCATTAAGAGCGTCTAGAACATCCAAATGGGGTTTGTTGAAAGACTGTGTGTTGGGCTTGGCAAACGTAAAACTTTTGCTACTGTGCCCGTTGGTTTATTCTCAAGGTTAATTGTTGCTAATTGCACTGCTAGATTTCTAACAGAAGCGTCAACACAAACCCGCTTAGACATGCTGGTCGAGGTGGATTGGAAGCAGACCCTGTGGGCAGAATGTGCCCCACAAAACAAGACGATGGCGTCTAAATGAGAGCAGAAGAATGGAGGCTGAAGCAGCATCCAGTGCTCAGAGCTTAGTGTGTCCCCTCCCACCCCTAGGACTGCAAATCTCCCCTGGGCCTTTGTAAAGCCAAGGCCAAGGTGGACATGATTGAAGATCGGGCCTCCCTTGGCTCTCAGGCCTCAGGGGGAACGGAAGTTCTGCTCCCGAGTTCACTGTTCACAGCAAGCACCTGCTTCTTTCTTCCAAGCCCTTTGGGAGACGGGGGCTTCTCGCTGGTTGGGTGTCAGAAGCAAAACTCAATCCCAATCCAGGCTCAGATTTCACTCTGCTCTGTGACCAGGCTCTAGTGTTCTCTTCCACAGATGATTGCAGAAAGCACCTGATCCATCAGAAGAAACTGGGTGAGGGGGTCTGTGAAAGGCTTAACAAGAAGTAGCCCAAACGTACTTTTTCGGGTGTCTGAGGGCCAGCAATGGGACACGTGCAGTGCCTAGCGTACTTACCAGCTTTCCTGCAGCGGTCACCCAGACCAGGCTCTGCGCCATCCTGTAATCTTTATGGTTATCTCTTCTTTGCTGGATGTCTAGATTAGGGAAACAGGTTAGAGACTTGAGACTTCCACATAAGGGAATGCCCTTGACCCTGGGAGAGAGGAGCTTTTCTCCCTTTACAATTGTAATCACATTTTTAAACATATTTTATTATTTTTATTTTACGTACATGAGTGTATTGCCTGCATGTGTATAAGTGCACCTATGTCGTGCAATGCCAGCAGAGGTCAGAGAAGGGTGTCAGATTCCCCTAGAACTGGAGTTATGGACAGTTTTTGGCCATCATGTGGGTGCTGGGAACCAAACCCAGGTCCTCTGCAAGAGCAGGGAGTGTGCTTAACCACTGAGCCATCTCTCCAGCCCTGTAATCACATTTTTTAAGAGCATGCTTGGGAGACAGATGACTGACCTTCGGCAGCTTCTTTGTCCCACTGAGGTCTGGAGGCCACTCTACAAAGTGAGGGGACACGGTGTGGCCCAGGATTCACATCCCAAAGCCAGGAAGAACATAGGGCTTTGCCTCTTCTTCCTGTGACAGGCCCCCAGTGCTCCCTGGTAGATGCAACACTGTATCACAATGGAGCTAGGGAAAGGTGATAGGCATGGCGCCTCTGTTTCAGCCATTAAGGCAGGATAGATCCTTGACTATGCTTTCACAGTGAGTTGGTAGGGAAAGGCAATTCAATTAAGTAAAAGGCAGGCCACTGTGGAAGTTTGGAAGGAGGGTTGATGCTGGAACGGCCTCATCCAAAGACAATTCAGCCCCTGGCCTGGAGGCTGCAGAGGAGATTTACGGCCCCAGGCACAGCCTCTGCTGGGTAATAAATGCTATCCTCTTACAGATATTGGTGTGGGCTTCCTGCCTGCATCATGGATGCCCACTCAGCAAAGACGCCAAGGGAAAATGCAATTGAGTTGCATAATGAGTCCAGGTAATTGGATGGACCGGGCAGAGTGTCCAGCTAGGTATATGCAATCTGGCATATTCCTTAAAAACTTGACACATCCAGTGCCATCCAGAGCAGCCCATTCATCACTGCTTGACTCCAAAGGTGCACCGGATGATGATAAAATTGCTTCTTTCTGGGGTCCCAACGAGAACACTTTTACCTGGAGGCTCTGAACTTACCTGTTGCTCTGGTAGAAGTGAAACCACAGCCCTTTGTGTACTGTTTGCTGCACTATCAGGTCTAAGGAGGAACCATGGGGACAAGGAACCCACCCTGTTCAGCCCCACATCTCATGCAGGGATGGGCAATGGAGCACAGCCCGTGTGGCACTGACTGGATGGACCTCCCCTGTGAGGTCTGCAGGCAACAGGCAGCTACAGACTTCTCAGTCAAGATGAGGAACTAGCAGAAGGAAATTCAAGCCCCACAGAAGGTAATTATTTTATGTAAGAAGAAACAGAAATTCTGCGCTTAAAGCAAAAATCGGCAGTGGCCCAGCTGTATTATGATGAACTATGTGACCTCGGGCAAGTCCCTCAGTGAACGTCCATCAAGGAACTCCTCTGACTCTGTTTCCACGAGGTTCTGCATGGCAGAGTCTTCCACAGATGTGTGGCCTCTATGGAAGGACACAGTGGCCCAGGCACGCCAGCGCCTACATTCATTTGTTCACTCTTTTCAGCCATCCATTCATCCCCCGTAACCCATCCATCCAGCCATCCATCCTTCCGTCCGTCCATCCACCCATCCATCCACCCATCATCCATCCATCATCCATCCATCCATCCATCTGTCCATCCATCCATCATCCATCATCCATCTGTCCGTCCATCCATCCATCCATCCATCATCCATCATCCATCCATCATCCATCCATCCATCATCCATCATCCATCATCCATCCGTCCGTCCATCCATCCGTCTGTCCATCCATCATCCATCCATCATCCATCATCCATCATCCATCCATCCGTCCATCCATCCGTCCGTCCATCCATCTGTTCATCCATCATCCATCCATCCATCATCCATCCATCCATCTGTCCATCCAGCCAGCCATCCACCCATCATCCATCTATCCGTCTGTCCATCCATCATCCATCCATCATCCATCCATCCATCCCTTATCCATCCACCTATACAGGTCCCTCTCTGGCCCTATCCACCTGTTTGTGAGTACACCAACTTATCTCTGGAACTAGAAACTTTAAAGAGGAGAGATGGCCAGGAGGAGGAGCTCTGATCAGCAGCAATCCTCACAGTGGAGGGCAGAACTGGTACCTAGGACGTCACTTACAAGTTCCACCAAACTTATGTCCAGGGCTGCAGCCTGCTGTACTGGACCTGCATGTATTTAGGCATCCTGGTGGCTGGGAAAAGAGTTCACGAGGCTTCAAACCAGCCCCTGAAGGAGGCTCTCTGGTTGATTGATTTTACGGATGACGAAAACCAGACATAGAAAACTGATGTAGAGAATCATCTCTACCCAGCCAACTCTGGATTTCTCGGACTTCACTACCCATGTGCCTTTGGGCCTGGGAGACCTGGAGACTGGCACATAGAAGACCCCGGGGCAGAAACATAAACTCTTACCAAGAATCAAAGGTTAGCATGTCCTGGGACCAGCTTCATTTGACAGTAGCCATCCAAATGACAATGCATATTCCCTTTGATTTAAGGATTCAGTCCTGGGAATCTGTTCGCCTGTCACACTGCCCTGTGTGTCTAAGACAGAAGACCCTCACGGCAGAGCTGATCACAGCCAAGTGCTCACCCTCACCCATACCCAGCTGCAGTGGACAAGGGGTTGTCTAATGGCATAACATGTACCCAGATGGCAAGGGGCTCATTCTCCGCACAGAGCAAAACATCTCCTAGATACAAACTGGTGTTGAGCCAATAACCACAGCCTCGGGCCTCATGGGTCAGGACGTCATGAACATCATGAAGAGATGTCCTGTGAATCCACCCAGGGAGCAACAGCTAGTGCATCTCAGAACAGAATGCAGAAAAGCATCCCAGTGCAGTCGTTAAACATAAGATACACAAACCCGTGTGCGGAGATGTATATGGAAGATTCTGGAAAATGTAACTTTAGGGTGAAAGAGAGATGGAGGCTTTTTTTCCTTTTAATTCTGTTTCCTTTGGTCATGATTAATTTTTGAATGCTGTATCATGAACAGATTTTTCTGTACTGGGCAGGAGGGGGTGTGTTTGAATTTCAAAACTTCTGCCACTAGCTCTGTCTTTTCTATATGTGATGGAATTCCTGAACCCTCTTGGATCAGCTCTTCTCCCCCTGACCCCTAGGGCTCACAGTGAACCACACGTGCCCCAAAGTTCAGAAGTCAACAAACGCCATCCCCACGCAGCCCTGAGGCCCGCTGCCTCTCCAGCCTACCACAGCACAGCAATTTATTTAACTGATGGCGGCTGTCCTCATTCCAATGATGTCCGCCTTGTTAGAAATGAACGCCATTGAATCTGTCACCGTGACAAAGTGCACCTGTGTTTATCCTTCTGCTGCCAAGGCTGAGAGTTCAATATTTTGCTCATTAATTTTTAACACCTTTTAAAAAAAATGAGGATTCAGCAAGGGAATAAAGAGACCATTGCTTTCCCAGGCAGGAGACTTCCTGGTCCCTCCCTCTCCAGGGACTCTGCCGGAAGCACGGTGGGGTTACTCCCTTGGGGGCCTTGCTGTTCAAAGCCCATGTTACCCAGAGTTTAAGTGGTGAGCAAGCACATTATGGTTGCTTCCTGACTGCCCAGGGCATTGGTGCTTCTACACAGCATGTAGCTCTGGCAGGGCATTCCCTCTACCCTTAGGAAGCACCCAAAGCTCACCCAAGGGCCTGCTGCCCCTTGCCCACTTGCGCTGGTCACCAGGGTCCTTTCATTTTTAGCTGCGTCTCTCAGGCAGTGTCACCAGGGAGCACAGCCGACTGTCTCCACACAGTTCGGCCACAGTCAGTTCTGTCTTCCACAAGCTCGTGTTCTATAAGGAAGGATGCAGTGGCCCCAACATGCCAGCTCATGCCAGCTCATAAGTCCATTCATTCTTTTCATTCCTTTCTCATTCACCCACTCACCTCTGTCAGTTGACTGTTGAGTGTCAGGTGACCAATGCACCACACAGAACCCCCAAAGAGCTAAGCTCATCATTGGAACATCAAGAAAGAACAGCTGAGGGCTGGAGCGGTGGCTCAGCACTGACGCTTCCTGCAGAAGTCCCGAGTTCGAATCCCAGCTCCCACATGGTGGCTAACGAACATCTGTAACTCAGTTTCAGGGGATCTGACGCCCTCTTCTGACCTCCACAGGCATTGCACGACACCAGTGCACTTACATACATGCAGGCAGTACACTCATACACATAAATTTTTTAAAAAAATTTAAACAAGGAAGAACAGATGGACCCTGCTCTGCCTCTACCTCATCTTCCCATGGGCTGGAAACAAGGTGATGTCCAGGGGACACAAGAACCTGGACTCTGATGTCTAAGCACTTCCTGGGGGCCCCGGTGCAGGGTTCAGAGTGGCCTCCGCTACAGTGCTGTTAGCGCTTTGTGGCGCGGTTCCACGCTCCTCTGCAGAAGGTGCAAGGTGCTCCTTTGAGGATCTGTTCCCTGACTCCTTTCTTTTGGAGCTTAACCAAGTCCCCCGGCCCCCACATGTCCCTGGGCCTCCACTGTCTTATTTATGTGATAGGATGGAAATAGCTTCCTTTCTTTGAACATAGTCATGTGTCCGAGTGTCTGCTGAGCCTGCTCTATGCTCTGGCTCTGATGTCCTCACTGGCACCTTTACAGTGGCCTCAGGTTACTTGTACAACTTGTGTCACCAGGGAGCACAGCCGACTGTCTCCACACAGTTCGGCCACAGTCAGTAGGAACCAAGAGTCAGAGAGGGTGAGGAATAGCCACAACCCAGCCAGGAGAGAGAGTTGGGACCACATCTTAGCGAAGCACAAAGGCAGATGACCCTCCATCGTGTTGGTCTGAGGATGGGACACCTGAATGGGACTGAAACACCCGGTGACAAAGCCAAGGCCTCCCCTGGGAAGGCTCAATGACAGCTTCTGGGGAAGACTGGCTGGGGCACAGACCTGCCCACATCAGTGAGCATCAAGGTCACCACTGCTAAATTCACCCACTACTCCAGTCATATCCAGGATGTAGTCTTTGGGACAGTGCCCAGAGGGGTCCTGTCCCAAGTCTCAACACTCTGCTATGCCGTGACCCCCAAAATTTTTAGAGAGCAGCTCCAACCAAATCTGCCTCAGAACCCCAGCTGGCAGCCAGAGAACCGTCACCTGCTGTAGGAAGCACCCTGGGGTTCCACTGAAGTCTTTAGCACCTTAAAGTGTGGCCCCGGTGCCTGTGAGCAGGTAGAAACAAAGTGGAGGGAAAGAAGGAGACACAGGAGAGCGGGACCCTTGCACGGCTGAGGGGTGGGGAGAGGGGCTCCATCCGCAGCACAGACAATGACCATCAGGGAAGAGGAAGTCTGGGCCCAGGCCCCCCAACCCCCACTTCCACAGCAGCTGGGGGTTGGGGGATGGAGGGTCAGGGGGCTGCAGCAACGCTTCCTCTCTGCCTTCCTGGATCCCAGCAGTTACCTGGCAAATGTTCCTGGGCCTCTTGCCCCCTAACTGCCCTGCAGTCTGCAGATAACACCTGTAACAATGGAGGAGCCTGGGGTGGGTCTTCCTTTCTACCAACGTGCTCCAGATAGAATCATATTAAGGACATTAAACATAGCTCACATCAGCCTTGTGGGGAGGTTGTGTGGTCAGATCAATGTTCGGATATGTAAAACAAGGCTCCACGGGCTCAGCGGCCACTACTCAAAGTTGCCCGTCGGAGGGCGACAGAGCTGGAGTCCCGCAGGTCTGATGTCCCCTCTGTTCTCTGTTCCTCTGTGCACCCACATCAGACATGGTAGGTGAGAGCTGTGCTCTCAGGGCAGCCATCCACTGCGAGCACCCAATGGCATTCACAGATACTCGAGTGCAGGCTGATGGGACCTGAAGAAACTATGGGCCTCTTAGGGAGGAAGGGCCGAAGGAAGACTTGGCCTCTGACCGCAGGGCTGGGGTGCCAGGACTCCCAGGTCAAAGCTGACCACTAGTATGCCTGAGACATGAGGGGGCTAACCTCAGACTCGTCCAGGTAACATTACTTGCACAGGGTGATTTTTTAAAAGTTCCATTTATTTAAAACAGCTAAACAAAAAGTTTGGTCGGGGTATTCAGATTGAGGCAAGAAGAAACAGGCTGGGGCAGTATGAGCCTTCTAGAAGAAAAGGGCAAGGAGAAACTTCACCCACATTGACTGAGCACTGAGACACAGACAGAGACATGACCACGTCTACCCCAAGCAGGCAAAGGGACATGGCATCACTGTGTCTCAGCCAAGTGTCCCCACATAGGTGAGAGTCAGGTCTGACAGGCCTGGGGTCTTGTGACCTGGTGTCCTGGTGTATCCCTGGGAACTGGTGTTCTGGTCTATCGGGCAGAGCAATGCAAAGACAGCTTAAAGGGCCAGCAGGGTACAGGGCTTCCCGGAGGTGAAGAAAGAGGTCAGGTTTCCTCCATTCTGACTTATCTACAACCCAACCACACACATTGACAGAGTGCAGAGGACCTGAGTAGGACAGTCAGTCCTGTGCATGGAGCAAAGTAGTGTGGAAAGAGGATGGCTGCCTTCTAAAAGGTGGGATGTCGCTATTTCGTCCAAATTGAAACATTCCCTCCTCTCCTGGAGGAAGGAGGGAGGCTCCTTAAGAGTGAGGAAGTAGCTGGGCATGGTAGTGGAGGCCTTTTAACCCCAGCACTCAGGAGGCAGAGGCAGGAAGACCTCTGTGACTTCAAGGCCAGTCTGGTCTACATAGTGAGTTCAGGCCAGCCAGGGCTATACAGTGAGACGCTGTCTCAACAACAAAAAAGACTCTGGAAGTAAACAAAATTTACAAGCCCCAGGAAGCTCCTCAAGCTTACAAGATTCAAAAGGTTCCTCCCCAAGGTCATACAAGTGGTAAGAACTGTCAAGGAGACCAGAGGCGGTCATAGAGCAGGTCATGCAGCGAGCTCCAGGATGCAGCTCTCCTGAGTCCTCATCCAGGGTGGGGTGAGCTTTTTGGTGATGCAGCTGCTTTTGGGTCACCCTGTGCTCCCCTAATAAATCTCAGTAAACTCACTGGTTCCTGAGCTAGACTCGAGTAGAACTGTGGCTTTGGTCTTTCGTTGGTGGTCTGTCATGAATAGACTTTTGTTCATGTCCTTCCAGGAAGTCCCACAACTGGTAAGTCAGCTAGGACCACTCACTGTGCCTGGGCCATGGGCAATGTGGAACACAAGAGACTGTGCTTCTGCTCCCCACGCCGTCCCTAGGCTGTCTGGTCACACCCAGGGGGATAAGAAGGGACATCATCTCACCATGGGAAACTTCACCGCTACATGTTCATCTGCCAGTCGACACACCCTGAGGCTCCTCCAGGATTACCAGGGAATGAGCAGGTGCCTGCCTTTAAGACTGATGCCTCTGGTTGGGTCTCCCTGCCCATACCAGGCCTCATAGAGGTTCCATTGCCTTGGACAAGGCCAGACTTCCAACCCTTCCAGGCTGCTGCCTGTACCTCTCTGATCCCTGATGAGGAAGGCATGACTTTGCATCTTCCTGCTTTCCCCTTTCTCTTGTCCCTCCAGGATACCCAGCCTTAGTTCTGCAAACGCCTGTTATCAAGTGGGGAAAGTGGGAGATGTGGTCTGAAGGTGCAGCTGGCCCTCTGCTGACGCTGTTGCCAAAGGCAAACGTGGGGCAGAACTGCACCTGGCCAGTTCACAGCAGGTTTGTTTGGATGGAAGGGGAGAGACTGGCAGGTGATTTCCATCTGCTTATCTGAAGCACACACCTTCCTGTGGACCAGAGGATGCAGAGACCCAATGAAGGGTAAGAAACAAGAGGAGGAGAGACAAGGAAAAGCAGTTCAAGTGCCTCTGTGCGCGCGTGCGTGTGCGCATGCGTGTGCGTGTGTGGTGCGCGTACTCGTGCACCTGTGCATATGTGCGTGTGAGGGCCCCAGGTCAGCACTGGGTGTCTTTTTCAGTCACGTCTCAACTTATTTGTTCATTCACATATATAGTTTTGAGATAAGAAGCTCCTTCTGAACCTGGAGTCACCAAATTTGGCTAGAGTGGCCGGTGATGCCCCCAGGGGTCCCCGTGTATTTGCCCCCTCTGTGCTAGGACGCCAAGTGCGCAACAGTATGCCGAACAACACGTTTTTCAAGTAAGTGCTGGGTATCTGAACGTCAGCCATGGAGACATTTTCCTACCCTCTCAAGTGACTAAATAAATGACCTCTACGCTGTCAGATCCCAGAGGCACAGAGGAGATGTATCCAGGCTGAAGCAGGAGGCCTCAGAGCCTCCGATCTGTCCTTGGACAAACCCTAGACCTGCCCAGACTGCAGGAAGACTTTAATTCCTGCAGAGACCCAGAGGAAGTGTCTCACCATCACGCAAGTCTATCAGCTCCACCATCTTCTCCTGGGAGCAAATTATTAATGACTCAGATTCATTCCGGTGATGCCAGCCCTGAGTCCTTCTACCACACCGATGCCAAAACAGAGTGGATAAACAGCTCCTGCCTGGAGAGGAAGGCGGCGTCTGCATCCTTCAGACAGAAGATTTCCAGATAAGCACCACATAGTTATTGCCACGCTTCATTAGGTAAAGAGAGTCTAAACCGTTCGGAGCCCTCAGGACTGTGATCCCGCCACGGTGGCAGACTGAGATAAAGCTGTCCCTCCTGTTCCTCTCTCACTCTTCAAACACCGTTCACCTGCTATGACCTGCACCAGACTTTCTTGCTAGCAGGCTGGAGCCAAACTCCACAATTTGGAGCACCGGCCACTAAAGTGTGCCTTTTCCTACCGTCACCCTCAGGTGTCACCCACCTGCCCTCAGGACCATGGTCTCTCCCCACCCCCACCCCCGGGCTCTAGTCCTCTGATGCTCCCCTTACTCGGATGGGATAGAAGTGTAGGGATTTATTTGATTGTCTTTTTTAGCATGATTAGCTAAGGACTTCTTGGAGGACTCAGTATTGGATCCCCAAGGGCCTTGTACTGAGCTCCACAGGACCGCCCTATTGTAGAGATCCTTGGTGACAGGTGGTGGATTAATAGATGAAGGCATGGATAGATGGAGGCTTGCATCTCCATTATTACCACCACAATTACCACCACTGTTACCATCATCAACAGCACCACTACCACCACCATCACCATCATCACTATCAGCATTACCACCGTCATTACCTCACCCATCGTCACCACTACCACCACCGCCATTGAAATCAATACCATCATCATCACCATTATCACATCACCACATCACCATCACCATCATCATCAACACTGCCGACATTTTATAGTCTTTACTGTGTGCCAAGCGCTGTCCTAACTAAATCAATCCATTTATTTGATCCTCATAAGACTTCTTTATGACAGGTACCGTAATTATTACTCCCTATTTCAGAGCTGTATGAAAACCTGTATGTCTGGCCTCGGGCCCCATGTCCTGCAGCTGCATGATGGAATGTTAGCAGCCCTACTCCTGCTCCTCGCTGTGCTACCCTTACCGACCTGAAGAGAGCCATGGGTCCAGAGGAACACTGAGTAATGGCACACATGGTCCTCAGTTCTCACGTGGGCCCCCCCCCCAGCCCTTACTATCTTCCTGGTCATTTCCCAACAACTGTAGAGCCTGCTAGCAAGTCCCCTCAAAGTGCCCTTCCCATTCTGCCATCCTGGCTCTGCCTCTTCCCATGTGGCCAATGTCCCGTCTCTAGGATGGCCTAAGGCACTCCTGTTGCTGGTCCTAATGGTACCCAACCCCATGAATCTTTAAAAAGCAGAGGCTGGATTCTGCCCCCTGGGGGTATAGTTCTTTCTCCACTGGACCCCAAAGCAGGGCTGCTGGAGCCTGGAGCCTCGAACCATCTTTGTTGTAGCCAACCTCCTTCATTTCAGTCCCACTCACCATCTAGCTGTAGCTCTAGGTCAGGAGGACCAGGGGGAGGCAAGTGGGGGCTGGTACCAGACACACAGCCCAGTTCTCTCCCATTGCAGAGTGTGCCACCCAGGCCAGGAAGCCAGAGCCTGATGCTTGCTAACTCACAAACTAAGCTTCATCCCAGGAGGGAATGTCACACTGAGGACCCAACCACTTAGCTCTCCTGATGAAATGGAACATACAGAGAACAGGAAAGATGACGTTGAGACATTGCAAAGGTCAGTTTTGATTGTCCCTTTTGACTAGATTAAGAAACATCTAGGGCATTATGAAGCCTACCTCTGGGTGTGTATGTGAGGGTGTTTCCTGGGAGGAAACCACGGTGGACTGCATCCTCTCACACTAAGAACCAAAGCAAACTTCTTATCCCTAAATTGCTTCTTGTCAGACATTTGGTCACTGATACTGAGGTCTTCTAGCACAAGAAAGTCAAGAAGCACAGAACAAGCAGGAGGGTCTCACCGCTGTGACAACGGTCTGCCAAAGAGACTTAGGAGCCCACTGAATGCCATCCTGGTGGTCAGAGATAGCATGACCCCAAATTAAAATAAACATCCAGGAGACTGTGGTATGCAGTGATTGGATAAATAAACCCAGGGAAGGAGAGATGCATCTCCCACGCAGAAGGATGCTCCCATCAGTGCCCACAGATGCTCTGCCCCCCACCCCAGAGGCCCGCTGTCCTGTTTGCGTCATTTCATGCTGTGCTTTATGGCAGGTTTTAGGTTAGCCCGAATAACGGAAGTATTTACCGGCCCATTTCCCCACACATGGTGACCTCCTTCCCTTGGGCGTAGCGTAGGACTGACTTAATTCAGCCCAGATCTGAGGTGAAGGCTCCAGTTGGCCAAACATTGCAGAGATGGAGGGAAGGATATCATGGGCTCAGAGAACAGTATGGGCTAAGACTGTGAGGCAGGAGGAAACATGACCTGTAGACACAGCAAGCAGAGACCAGGCACGTGACTCAAGTATGCGGCGTATGTGGAACAGTGGACGTCATCAGTGGGGACAGATCCCCGAATGGCTTTGTGGTAGGTTCTGAAACTCCTCAGACTGCCCAGCTCTGCTGATAGATGGGAAAGGTCCACCCAAAGAGGGTGGTGGTTATTTAGCACCCAGCAAGGAAGTGCATCCCAGTCCATCCCAAGGATGGAAAGGCTTTCTATAAGGGGCACACAGGGCATGTTTTAGACTTGAGGAGCTGTGTGTTGTCCCAACAACACCACACTTCTTCCATATGGAGAACACACACCATCAGTGCAGAGTCAGGCACTCGGGGCTCCTGTGAAGCCTCAGTGTTCAGTGGGGTGTGCATTCAAATTACAGCTTATATCATAAAATACCCTTTATGTGACTTGACAACCTCAGTCGTTCATCAAGGAGCTGGCCTTTTATGCCTAAGGCCACACAAAGTGGGATTTAGGGGGTGGCCAGCCTGGAATTTAGGAACTTGCTTCTCTGCTGGGGCTGGACACTGGAAGCTCTTTGCCCTTTGGACTTTCCAGAGCCCCACAGCATTGTGAGACTTCCTTTCCCGGGGAGACATAAACAGTGCTTACCCCTTCTTTAAAAGTCCCCAGTGACAAACCGAAGTACATTTCACCAAAGTTCACCTTTTGTGACAAGTTGGAGGAGTTTATTGGGCTTACTTTCAGAACCCGGGTGAGGGATGGGTTACAGGAACAGGGGTTAGCCCAAAGAAGACGCACTGGAAAGTCTGCTGGTTTTGTTTTTTCTGTGACAGAGTCTCCCTGGAGCCCCAGCTGACCTGGAACTCACTATGTAGACCAGGCTGGCCTTGAACTCACAAAGATTTGCCCGCCTCTGCCTCCCGAGTGCTGGGATTGAAGGCGTGCACCGTGCTGGGCTTGTGCTGGAAAGTCTTACCCAGCTGGATGAAGGCTTCTTGTCAGCAGCACTAAGATGTAGCGCTCCTCTGAGCTCCCCGTGCCTGTCTTCTCTAGCACCACCTCCAGAGACCCTGAGGCCACATGCAATTTGGGCAGAATCTCATACAAAAGGCTGAAGAGGCTGCTGAAATCTCAGGTGAGGGTCCAAAGACGCCCCTACTCCTTCTCTGAGGGAGTGTCAGCAAACCCAACTGATCATGATGGACTTGTGCATCTGATAGAGATGGCGGCTGTTTTGTTTGGAAGAGGACAGCATTCTACAACAAATGCAACAGCAGCGGTGGAGGCCCAGATTATACCTGGGGTCTCTGCCTTGAATTGCATCGTCCAGCAAGATCCTGGACTGCTGGCCTCTGATTTTGCCATTTGACTTAATTTTATTAAGAGAGTCTCTGGATGGATCATGATCTGGCCAGCTCTGGAATCCAGCTGGCTCTGACCCCACATCTGGAAGCTGTCACCCTATAGCTGCCCCACCCCCGAATCTGATCTCATTAATCATGAGACATCAAAGGAAGGGAGACCATTTCTGTCCCAGGAAGGCTTATATTGGAAATTAATTTTCAAAGGCGTGGTTATTCTGACCACCAAAGAATGTGTCATTGGAAAAGTCAGATGAGGGCTAGGATGAGCGAGCCTCATATTTTCCTGGGTCCAGGGACCCTACCCAGGCCCCACTCATTACAAAATAAACTGTTATTAAAGATTAAAGTCCCTTCACAGAGATGGCACTTCAGAGTGGAAACATCCATGTTCGGTGTGGGCATGTGTGCTGGTGATGCCAGCGTAGCCCTTCTGGTACCTGATAGCTTCAGCCGTCACTCAGCAGCAAGAGCCCTGGATCCCAGGAAGTAGCCTCCATCCTAGCCACATGTCTGCTGTTTCACTCCTTACATCCTTGGGGTCTACTGGAACCCATGTCTCCTGGCTGCCCCTCCATTCCACAGCTTCCCCTGGCCTTTGACTGCCTGGCTCACTTCTACCAACTGCACCCATCAGCCTCAATGCAGACTCCTTCAACAACTCCCACACCTCTGCCTCTAAGGCTTCTGTGGGTTCAGCTACCACTGACTGCCGCATCTCCCGCAACTCTTTTTTTCTCAAGTGCCCAGCACCTCCTAGCCACAGGGCCTTTGCACCAGCTGCTGCTGCTGCTTGACATTTCCTGCCCACTTGGCTTCCTTTGCAGCCATGAAGATAAGGGCACCGATCCACTGTCTCTCCTCGTCTAGACCCTAGCCTTATGACAGGGGTCACTTCTGATACCACTGTCTGGAAACCTCCCTCTTTCTGCCAAACCCAGAGCTGGAACAGGCAGGCAAACACATTTCCTCTCTCTCTCTCAAGCAGTACCAGTCACTACATTTGCAGGACCCAGTGCAAAATGAAAGGGGCAGAGGGGTCTTGTTCAAAGTGATACCTTTCTGCCAAACCCAGAGCTGACAGGCAGGCAAACACATTTCCTCTCTCTCTCTCTCAAGCAGTACCAGTCACTACATTTGCAGGACCCAGTGCAAAATGAAAGGGGCTGCGGGGCTTTGTTCAAAGTGATAGAAAACCAGCAGTCAGCCCAGTGTGGGGACCCTCCAGGAGCAGGTCACTGAGTGAGTACACAGGTCACACAGCCTTGAAGCCAGCCACCACTCCTGATGCAACGAGGGCTTTGGGCAAGTCCATTGGGGCCACCTGAGTCTCCTTGTTCTCCCCTGTGCAATGGGCCCTTTGGCAGCTCTCCGTACTGCCAAACACACTGCCCACCCCTCAGTGACTGGAGGCAACACTCAGGGGTCAGCTCACTCTCTGCGGGTGGGTCACAGTTCCACTGGTCACTGTGTCCTCTGTTCAGGGTCTCTCTAGACTAAGGTCAAGGTGTCAAGTGGACTACGCCCCTCCTGGAAGCTCCCGAGAAGAATGTGATTTGGAGCACATTCCATTTCCCGTGGTCATAGGACAGAGGCCCTGGGTCTTTGCCGAAGTCAGTCCTTTGTGGCCTCAGTCCCCCTCCACCCCAAGGCTGCCCAGAGTTCACAGGCAGCTGCTTTTTACCTTCAGAGCCAAAGCAGAGACTACATGGAAGGCCCAGCCTAGAATTCTGCCGCCACCTACCCACCATCAATTCATCATCTGTGCCTCTCCAAGCTGCAGGGACAGCATGTCTGAGGGGTGATCTATGTGTCCACATGCCCAGTTGGCCCCGGTGCCAGTCGCTTGTCAAACCTTTCATGTTGGAGATCCAACTGAGGCTTCAGGTCACAGCGAGGGGTTACTCGTGCTAAAGTCTTTGAGGTTACCCTTGCTTGTGCGGGTGGGCCTTGGCCAATAAGTTGCAGACTTTAGCAAAAACAGGTTTCCTGAGGGGAAAGGAATTTGTCCCAAGGCAGAGAGCCAGCTGCGTCTCCTGCCTGCCCTACAGACTGCAAACTTGCCAGCCCACAGCTATGCACACCAGTTTCCTAAATGCATGCCCCTCACCAGATGTGCATGTATGTGTTCTACTGGGTCTGCTTCCCTGCAAAGCCCTGGCCACTGCTGTGGGGGAAGCATGTAGCACCCAGTAGGTATTCAGTGACTGGTCAGTACATGACAGGACCCACGTGAGGGGCCAGAAGAAGGCTTTGGTCCGTAGGTCCTGTTCCTTGGTTTTCTTTGTCAAACATTACACTATCATCTTTTCTTCTACAAAGAATAAAACGAGACTCCAAGATGCTAAGAGACTAGTCTAAGACCGTATACTTGTTAAGAGACAGACACCAAAGGCTCGAATGTGACTCCATGGTAGAGCTCTCGTCCAATGAATAGGAGGCCCTGGGTTCTACCCCTAGCACGGAAAAGGCAAGAGTTGTATTTTCCGGAAGTCCATGGCGTGGGCCACGTCCTCATACTCTGTGGTTTGGCGCTGTCATCATCATGGAACATGTCCCTTGCTTCCTTGCCTTTTGGGTCAAGACATTGTCCCGCACATACATAGTGAGGCTGAGTTGTTTGGAAGTGCTGCAGGGTGAGGCAGGTCCGAGCCAAGGCCGAGCTCCCGCCTACCACCCAGGCTCCCTGAGCAAAGTAGGGCTTGGCTCCCAAGTCAGGCGGGCTCTTCCCATCCCTGTCCTGGAGCCAAGGCTTCCAGAGTTCTAGGATCATCCCAGACTTGCGTCCCACCAAACAGTCTCTGTGGACACTTCAGTTCCGACTGCTTTCGGACTTTAATGTCTCTGTTTCGTTCTCTCCGATGGCTGAAGCCCACCATGCACGTTGTCAGAAGCCAAGCCGGGAGCTAAGGGCACTAAGACACGGTCTGAGGAACAGACCTGCCTGGATGTCCTGTGCTGCTCATCCTGGGAGCCCAGGACTGACAGGTTCTGGCCACACGCAATCAGGATGGAGGATGGGAAGCTCATTCAGCCCAGATTTTAAGGTTGCTCAACTGACTCCCATGGACCCTGGATGCATATGGTGGGTGTTGAGCCTGTGAGGGAGGGTCAGGTCTCCATCCTGACTCTCACACCAGCCGACCAAGGCTCCTTTTGTCACCAATGACAGGGACAGAAGTATAGCTTTACTCCCTTCACTGGAGGAGTCTGAAGAAAGGTTCTCTTTTCCTGCAGGGACATCCATTCAGGAGAAACTGCAATTCTTGGCTCCACCACAGAAAAGAATTCCAAGGTGAATCAGCACAAAGCAGAGGGGGGTCTATTAAAGACATTTAACGCAGATCTTAAGCACAGAGGTCAAGAGAAAGGGAGGTGCCCAAGAGAAAGATTAAGACAGGCCCAAGTGTGAGCACGGGCTTCTCAAGGGAGAATCACAATTATATGTCTTTACAATGGGCATGTATAGGACTTTGGTGGCTCTTGAGTTCCATCTTAAAGGTTGCTAAGGGCCTCACCTCCTTTTAACATGCTCAAAGAACATAGTCTACAATAAGGTTAAAAATTAAAAGAATTTTTTCTGTAAACCCTGCATTGATCAATGGGTCTATTTCTGTGCCAGTACCATGTTGTTTTTATGACTATAGCTCTGTAATACAGCTTAAAATCTGATATAGTAATCCCCCCAGCATTACTCTTAGTGCTCAGGGTTGCTTTGGCTATCTGAGGTCTTTTGTGCTTCCATATGAATCTTAGGATGGTTTTTGCCAATTCTGTGAAAAATGTCATGGGGATTTGGATTGGCATTGCATTGAATCTATAAATGACTTTTGGTAGAATGGTCATTTTCATAATAATAATTTTTCTAATCCTTGAGCATGGGAGGTCCTTCCATCTTCTGATGTCTTCCTCAATCTCTTTAAAGATTTTAAATTTTCCTTGTAGAGCTCTTTCTTTAATGTCTTTGGTCAGGTTTACTCCAAGATTTTTTTTTTTTTGCACCTATTGTGAAAGGGAGGTTTTCCATGTGCTCTTTCTCTGATTGCTTGTTATTGGTATATAGAAAGGCTACAGACTTTTGTAGGTTAATTTTGTCACCTGCCACTTTACTGAATGTGTTAATAATTTCTAGGAGTTTTCAGGTGGAATTTTTGATGTCTCTTAGATATAATATCATATCATCTGCAAAAGGGGATAATTGATCTCTTCCAATTATTACTCCTTTAATTTCTGCTCTTTTCTTATTGCTCTTGCAAGAGCTTCAAGCACTATGTTAAAGAGAAGTGGAGATAGTGGGCAGCCTTGTCTGGTTCCTGATTTCAATAGGAATGCTTCCAGTTTTTCTCCATTTAGAATGATGTTGGCTGTGGGTTTGTTATATGTGGCTTTAATTATGTTGAGGTATGTTCCCTCCAGTCCAATTCTCTCTAGGACTTTGAACATAAATACATGTTGAATTTTGTCAAAGGCCTTCTCTGCATCTATTGAGATGACCATGTGGTTCTTATCTTTGAGCCCATTTATATGATTTATGATGTTTATTGACTTATGTATATTGAACCATCCCTGCATCTCTGGGATAAAGCCGATTTGATCAAGGTGGATGATCTTTTTGATGTGTGTCTGTATGCGGTTTGCAAGTATCTCGTTGAGAATTTTTGCATCTATGTTCATTAAGGACATGGGTTTTCTTTTTTGGTTGTATCTTTACCTGGTTTTGGTATTAGAGTGAATAAATTAAGTAGTATTGGATGTAGATCTTCTTTAAATGTGTGATAGAATTCTGCTGTAAATCCATCTGGTCATGGGCTTTTTTCAGTTGGGAGGTTTTTGTTACTGTTTCAATTTCTTTTCATATTATGGGTCTGTTTAAGCTGCTAATCTCTTCTTGGTTTAGTTTTGGTGGTTCCCATGCCTTTAGATATCCATCCATTTCTTTTAGGTTTTCAAATTTAGTAACATATAGGTTTTTCAAGTAT